>NC_063217.1:7663635-7811135 GCF_020740725.1 Corvus hawaiiensis | reverse complement strand
TAAATGCCCCCAAGTGCAATTAATAGGGATGGGAGTCCTCATGTGCAAGTTGCTGGATGCACTCACATGAAGGATGTTGTGGGATGCTTCTAGTCTGATACTGTGAGCTGTATGGGGAAGGAGAGGAGGATGAGCCAATTAGATTTACCTTGCTTTTATGCATGGTAGGTGTTTCAAAACACCAGAAAAGTAAAAAAAGGCTGGAAGTCATAGATGACTTGGTGGGAGGGATTTTGCTGGTCAGTTTGGGTGAGATCAAAGCAGGGAGAGGGAGGCCTGCCAAGGCTTTTGAAGACAAAGGAAAAGGAGATGTTTTTCAGGATTCCCACTTGCTAGTACTTCTTCCATCAGTACCTACTAATCCTACCACCAGCCTTCAATTTGCAGGTTAAAAAAAGTTCAAAATGTTCTCAGATTTTCCTTCCAAGGGCAGAGTGTTGTTCGGGGATTATGCAACGGGAGATGCACACCACAGAAAGACAAGAATCTGCCCATTCAGTCCTGAGTAGGATTAACGTGTACATGACACCCTGTGCACATGACAGCAAATATGAGTTTCATGTGTTGCAAAAGCTTTGGTGTATGATCAGAACCTGATGTATTCAGCTTATGGGCTGGTGTTACTCTTCTATTTATGTGGTCTAAGAAAAGGAAAAGAGAGAGGCAAGCCTTCAAGGGCAGTGACCCTTTCTTTATTCAAACCTGAACAGAGGGAGGATTTTTACTTCCAAGAACTCATTTTTTCTTTCTTCTTGCCACACAATGAGGACTCTGAAAGAATAGGTCCTTGGAGCTAACAAGGTTGATCATCAAGGAAACTTCTGTTCTTTCTGAATGCTATGGCTGTGGAAAGATTTAGTGCTTTACTGAACCAACCTTTGGAAGCAGAAGTTATGAAAGCTCAATTTAAAGGCTGATTTTAAAACTGGCCATACACAGACATTTTCTGCTCTTCCCCTAAACAACACAGCATGGACCTCTGTATGCCTCCATCTCCTGAAGAGCCAAATAATGCCCAGTATTTCCCATATGATTGCACCAGATGCCTTCTGCAGTCAATAGTGGGCCCAAGGTTAATGTTTAACTTTGAGGGGGGGTAGAAATACAATGGCAGTAAATTATGGTCATTATGATGGTAGGTTAAAAGCAGTGCTGCTGCAGAGAGGTCCTGCTGGGAATGCTCTGCTGGGGGGGTGTTAAGTAGAACAGCCTGCCGGAAAGGACAGCATGAAGAAATATAAATAACTGCACACAGGAGGATGGGATGTGCTCCAGAGGAAAGCGCAGTGAGAGGGTAGAGCTGGGCTTTGAATGATGTTGATGTGAAGCTTTTATGCCTGCTTGTATTTTACACATGTAACATGGTGGTTAGAGCAAGGAAGAAGGCTGTTTGGTCATCTACATGTCCCTGCTTTCCCATCTCTGTGTGAGGTCTGCTGGTCCCTGCTTTCCCATCTCTGGGTAAGGTGGCTCTGCTGTGGCAGTGATGTACTTTGTCCTGTCTTGAAAACATAGAGAATAGTGCTAAAAACCAGGTAAGAATACTTGTGTGACATTGTGTTCTAGTCATCGAATTCAGCTCTTCTTAAGTTTCTTTACAGAATCGCTGCCTTCATGATGCCCTTGACCAAAAAATGTGAATCCAGAATGCCAGAATCATCTGTTTGGACACCAGTGGAAAAGCTGCCAGGAGCCAGAAGAAACTAGTTTAGGAAGAGTGTAGTTGAGAACAGCTTTAGATACGTTTTCTTGATTGCGGTGTTTCTGTTCCCAGCCTAATTTCTTGCTGTCCAGGAGTACCACTGCTGTGTGAATCACATAGCTGGGCTCTTGGTGCACCTGAAAACAGCAACCTGGTCATCTACCACCTTGTGCTCAGCTATAGGAGTACAAATGAGTGGCCTCTTGTCTGGAGCAACAGTGCTGTCAAATGATGAAACAGTGAGTGCAAAATGCTTGATGTAGTTGCAGTTGCTGTTGCAGATGCAGGAGACAAGTCACTGACGTCCCTGGGGAGTCAAGACCATAAAACTGGTATGAGAAGAAAATAAGTGTTGCAGTGGGGATCCTGCAACACGCATATATCAAACCAGGAGTCCCATGGAAAGGAAATATATATGGACAGACAGATTCTTGCTAGATGTTTCAGAGATGTTTATTTCTCCAGCCGCATGGCCGGGGCTCTGCTGAGGAACTGTTCCAGTCACGGGACCAAGGGTCCTTCTGCCCGCGCAGGGAACACAAACCAACCAATGGGAACGAGGCTGAGCAGGGGCAGGAAACCCCGTGTCTGTGCCCTCAGGGCCCCTCTCCCAGGGCTACACGGCGGGGGAGGGACCCCAACACCTCACCCGTTTTATTTTAATAAAAGGAGAATGAAAACAACTGGATAAACATAACAAGAACAGTTTCAAGACAAAACAAGCCACCCTCCTGAGTCTTTAAATGTCCAATCAGATTCTGTGGAACATCTTAGGGCTGACAGAAGGGAGACAGAATTCTCTGAGCATGCTTTGTGGGGAAACTGAGGCAGGAGAGGGTTTAACTTCTTCCCTCCCCCTTTTCATCCCCCACTCGGCATTGGAAAGGGATTTTTGGGGAAACAATTGGCAAAAGCATGGTTTTGTGAGGGAAACCATGGATGAAAAAACGGATTAGGAATACACTGGGGGTAATAGGACATAGGGTAAAAGGGAAAGGTGGGATTAGGAAAGGAAGACTGTAGGGAGGGCTTACAATGGAGATATTGTCTAACATGACTACGATTTTTTGCATATATACTGCCTTTTACAGGAACACCATCAGGCCCAGTGACCTGCGATGCTTGTAACCCTTTTCTCCCTAGTACAATATTAAATTCCACCACCTCTCCATCTCCCAAGCTTGGGATGCATTTTTCAGGGTTATTCTTTTTAATAGCAGTTCTATGCACGAATATGTCTTGCTGGTTGTCACACCTTGTTATAAAACCATAATTTTGCTTAACATTATACCATTTTACTATCCCTAAGGTCTTAGTTACTATGATCTTTTCGTTTTTCCGAGTGGCTGCTGTTTTCTGTCTCGCTGCGTCTTTGCTCTCTCCTTCGGTCGCTCCCGTGTTGGAATTGTCGGAGCTGCTGGTGCCTGCGCGCTCTTCCCGGGGTCGCGTTCGGGGCTGCGCGGGCCGGGCCGGGCCGCGCCGCTCAGTTCTCCGTGCGTCGCCTCCTCTGGTCGCAGCTTCGCTGCCGCTGCCGGGCGCTGCACCCACATCTCGGCCGGGCCCCTGAGCGACAACCCCCCCGTGTCCTGCTCCAGCGCACGTCTCGGCTGGGCGCGGCTCCGTTCCATCGCCACCGCCGCCAGCCGCCGCCCGCGCGCCGCCCCTCTCGGCCGGGCATTCACGGGGCTCGCTCCACCACGCACTGCACAGGACCGGGCGGGCACTGCCGGGTCCCGCCGCTCCCCGCTCCGCCACCGACACTGCGGCTCGCGTGGCTCCGCCCGCGCGCGGGAACTGCCTCGCTGCTGCTCGCAGAGCGCTCGGTGCACGTGGCCTGGGCCGCACGGTCCCTGCGCCAGGCTTCCCTTCGCCAGGACACAGCTGACATTGCTCAACAGTCTCGGTAACTAAATAATATTCACGAAAATATTCTTCCATCGGCATATATTTTGACTCCAGTATTAACTGTGTCCAAATGGTCTTCCAAAAGCCCTTGGTAAGAATTAAATCCCAAGAAACATAGAAAAAGTTCTTAAACAACCATGCCAGGAAGTGTTTCAGTTCTTTTTGAGCTTGAATCAAGCTAAAATTTACAAATCGTTGTTCAAGAATCATTTTAAGTTTAAGATAAATGTCCATATGCGGCTCTGAGAGCCAAGAGTCTTCCCACGGTTCCTCCATAGTTTAGATATGGAATAGCAAAGCAAAACCAAGAAGAGGAATCCAAAGTTTCCAGGGTTTACTCACACAAATCAGTCGCTTAGGGATCGGGGATCGTTCTGTTCTCAATTCTCCACCATTTGTTGCAGTGGGGATCCTGCAACACGCATATATCAAACCAGGAGTCCCGTGGAAAGGAAATATATACGGACAGACAGATTCTTGATAGCTGTTTCAGAGATGTTTATTTCTCCAGCCGCATGGCCGGAGCTCTGCCGAGGAACTGTCCCAGTCACCGGACCCGAGGGTCCTTCTGCCCGCGCAGGGAACACAAACCAACCAATGGGAACGAGGCTGAGCAGGGGCAGGGAAGCCCCGTGTCTGTGCCCTCAGGGCCCCTCTCCCAGGGCTACACAGCGGGGGAGGGACCCCAACAAATAAGTTCTGTCAGCCTTGCTGGTGGTATTTATTTGCTAGTTTTAATGTCTAAAGTGTGGCCTGTGCTAAGATCCTGACTCTGGTGATCCCACTGGAAGAAACAAGGTGAAGTGGGTTGACATCAGGCTGTTGCAGTGTCCACCCTCACTGCAGCACACAATATCCCACCACCACTACACTGCCAAGTGCAGTGCCGAGCTGTATCCAGAGAAGGCAGCACATTGGCACACCAGGGACATGCCCAGGACACCAGGCAGTGTCTGGTGTCAGCCATGCTTTGTGGTGACCCCCTGTGCCATGGTTGGTGTACCCCAGATATTCTCTTCCTCCTCTCCTGGGCCATATTTCACAGGTTCCTCTTCCCCCTTACTTGCAGTGTCTCTGTCCCATGGAGAGCAAGGATGGAGCTGACCTCAGATAAGAGCCATCTCCCCACTGATGACCTGTGACCACTGACCCCAGCTGAGTTTCCCATACTTTTGGGCCTTCTGAACAGGACAGCTCCTCCCACAGCTGCTCACATAGCAACGGAGCAAAGCAGAGGGTCTGCAGGGGCCGTCAGTGCTATGTGGAGATAGATACTAATGACTATGGATGGGTGCTGAGCAGCGGATTGGGGGGGAGCTGCAGCAACACACACACCTCCTCCAAAAGGTCAGTGGTACACGGGGCTTGACCCCACATTCCTGGTGCATCCCCGACCCCCGCTGCAGTCAATCAGACCTATTCTGTGGCACCATTAACTTAGAAGATTTATGTGCTTCGGGCAGTGGGAGGAGAACTTGATTTCATTTCCAGCATAGTTTTTGCTTTCCTACCCACATTCACGTTAATGATAACAGACGTGAATTCAGCTCGAGTAGCCAGGGAAACAGCTCAAGCCTGACTCTGCTCCCAAGCAGATGTGAACCACTGGCTTATTATTTAACAAAATTGTTGACAACTAATAGTCAAATTGGGGGCTGGGTGAGGTGGGGGGAGAGGGAGCAATTGATTTTGGACAACATTTTAAAACTGCAGACTCAGCTCAACAATTTATAACCCCAGTGGTGGTTTATTGCTTCGGCAGAGTTAAGTGGACTGAGTGGCCATAAAGTTCCACCGGTTCCTTGTTACCATGATCCATGTTTAATGCTGTTATTGATCTTGATCTATCATTTTCTGAAAACAAAAGTTCTCTTAAAAAAAAAAAAAAAAAAAGCCCCTGCAGCACTGGATGTGATAAAGAAAGGTGTTCCATTGCATGAACATGCAGTTTAGCTTCAGGGAATTCTGGTTCTCTTCCCACCTGGCCTATATTTGGGTAATGCTGAGTTGTTACACAGCTTATTGAGCTCAGCATGTTATGCAGTTTATTGAGCTTCATTCCTCCTGCAGAAGAAACAGGAGGTGTTGAGCGCTAGATGAGCATGAGCCTGCACTTTTAATCCAGGAATTATTTGGAGAGAATTGAATCTGCCTGAAAGACATGAAACAAGGGTGTGAGCGTGAGAACTGACTGTCATGTATGATGTGCAGCAAGAGTCATTCCAGGGCAACTTGCAGTTTAAATCCTTCTTTTCTGAACCTGGACTTATCCAAAGGCAACTCTTATTTCAGCTGACTTCCAGTTAAGTCCTTAGTCTAGAAAAGATGGGATCTTTAGCACCATTAAGAGGAGCAAAAGGAGAAAACATCTCTGGCGAAAGACAAGTCACCAAACTTTGCTGCCTGAACTCTTGCCTTCTGCAAAATAAGGATGATAAAACCCAGCTGCTTCAACATGTTGTGAAGATTAATGGATTAAACAGGTCTGATCCTGCATGAATTGAAGGTTGCCTTTTGCCAAGTGTGTTGGACATGGTAACTCTACTTGCTGGTGGTAAAGATCCAGTCATTCATTCTTAATTACTATTCTGAATAGCGAGGTTCTTCTAAGTATCTCCCAGGATTCACCCCATGGTCCCTGGGACTGGGCACATAAAAGGAACCAGGACAAATGTAGTCCACCCTTTCTGCCATGTGAGAACTGTTGGCATTTCAAACCTTTTGTTGTGTGAATCGTTTTCACCACTCTACACCAGCTGTAAGGTCTTTAGCAAAGGACCTTGTTGCGTCCACTCTTTCAGAACATCTCCTGGGGAGGCTGGTCCTTCCTCAGGGCCTCCAGAAACAACAAATTAGTCCACCCAGAACAACCCATGTTACTTGCAGCAGGATGCAGGCAGGGAGGAAGGGCAGGTGGATCAGCACAAGGGTAGCAAGGTTATGGGTCACACACACAGTGTGACACTTCATACCAGAAAACAAAAAGAAACAGCACAAGGAGAAACAGGGTGGGCTGTGAATGAACTGAATCAGTAAATGTGGTCTTCAGCTGTGGTGAGTAAAGAAATGGTGCGAAATCTGTGCCTCTGTGCAATAACTTTCCTGGCTAATCCTGCCCCAGCAGTGACTCCAGAAAGCTGGCTTCCTGGGAGCTGGAGCTCGTGTTGCAGTCAGCCCTGGCGCCTGCTGCAGAGCCCAAGATGAGAGTGTTCACACCTCTCAGAGCAAAGGATTATCCAGAGACACACCAAGCAGTCACTGCAACATTAAATCGTATCTGCTGGAAGATGGCAGGATGGCTATTTTTGGGGTGACTCATATAACTTTCCAAGTTTTGATGTATTTTAATTTTAAAGTACTTGACATCACTGAGGCAGGATGTTTTGGATTAACAATTATGCAACTCAAGTGCTGAAGCAAAGGGCCTGCTAAAGTAAGCGAGAACTTTGCTTTGAAGTTTATTGCAAAAAGAGCCAAGTCTATAGGATCTAAGGAAATAGTCCTGCAAAACTGGTTTAGTGTGAAAAGAAACTATAAAATCAATGAGGCTTTTCAGAGATCTTGGCAAATCTTGTATTATCTTCTTTTAAAATGCACTTTTCTGGGGAAAAGAGAGAATAAATACACAATAATGGGTCCTTTTCTATTTTGGATATAAGGTGTAATCCTAGTCATCCTCATGTTCAGAAAGATGTAGGAGAACTGGCACAAAGAAAAGCAAAAAGGATAGAGAAGAATGGAGCAACTTTCATGTGTAGGCTGTGACCCTTCAGCTTGGAAGTGAGGTGGCTGAAGGCAATGAAGACACATAAAATCCTCAGCAGTGTGGAGAAGGTGAATACAACCCAAAAATTCAAGGGCACCCAGTCAAATTACCAGGTTTAAAAATAAGTTCTACCAAAGCTCTAATTTTTCACCCAGTGGAATTGTGAAAATCATTGCTAGGGATGATGTGGAGGCCAAAATTATAAATGAGTTCAAAAAGGCATTTTCAAGGAGGAAGAGTCCAAGAACAGTTATTAAATACAATGTTCTTCCAGCCTGGTAAATCCCTGGATGACTGCACTTCTGGGGGGTACATCATGGAAATATTTGACCTACATACATTGTGTTTGCTTTCTCTCAGGCACTGATAGGACTAGGTGGGGCATTGCCCCCACTTGAGGTGATCTCTTTTGGTGCTATTCTACAGTTTTACCCAGAAACATCTATGTGGAATAAGAAATGAATGATTGTATATATTTTAATCTAAAGTTAATGCCCTGATTTTCACTACCTTAGACCAGCTTCTGCTTTACACAGACATTCAGGGCCGATTTCACAACTTAAGCAGAAGCAGGGCTCCCATATCTCATTAGCAGTGCCCTTCTCTGCCTCCCAAAAAGACATGAAAATTAAGATCCCTTTTCCAGTATACCCTCTAGAAATACAAGCAATTTCTTCTTTGAAAGAACCAGGTGTGATTGTTAGTGCCTCTCTGACCTATGACCTATGGTTATCTGGGGGATTTTCAGATGTGCTGCTCCATTCTGCTACTCTCTCCTTGGGTTTTTAGGTAAGGGAGCTCAACTCTGAACACATGCCTACCTCTTCCTTGAAGATCTGAAACCTTTAATGAGTAGGCCAGATCTTCATCTTGTGCAACTGGCAGAGTTCCACTGCCTGCAGGAAAGCTACAGTGCTTTATAAAGTATTTCCAAGTGCCTTTGCATCCATCTCAACCATTTCGTGGAGTTACTATTTGCAAATGTAGCCAACATCTGTTGAAAAAGTGATATTGAACAGCTTCAGGTCAGCATATTTACCAGTGAAACCCTTGTTTTGCATGGGGGAAGCAGATATCCATCAAAATTATTTTCTTCTTCTGCCAGTTATCTTAAACCTGGAGTGACAGATGGTTTTTCTTCAGCTGTTTCAGATGTTTGCTCTCTGACCTTTTGAAGTTATACTTCTTCTTTATCTTCCTTAGTGTTACATTCTCTTGGAGCTGGTTCTGATATCTAAGGCACTTGGAAAAATTTTTTTCTATGTCCTTACCTTTTGGATAAAGTCTAGGTAGACTGTTGAAACTGAGCCTCTTTGAAGCTAAGGATTTAGCAATGTTCAAGTAGGAATTGGACATTTTATATTGATAGCAAGTGCAAAGTAAACCATAACTCTAAAGCTAACAAAACTAGAGGCTAGGAAACATTATCAGACCTCATTCTTCAGGGTTTAAGTGTTTCAGTATAAAGATTTAGGATGAAATTGTCCTGGCAGGCAGATTATCCCACAGCTGCATGAATTTTCTCTGAAGCATCTGCTGCTGGCTTACATGTTAAAAAATGTCTTGCATGGATGTGCATTAGGTCTGATCCAGGGTGTCCCTGTTGACTACTGCCCGAGCCACTATTTTAAGCCTTTCTGTAGCAGCTTGTGGAAAACCACAGTGGGACTTTCTCATAATCTGAGACAGACCTCTCTTTTAAAGGAATTGCTTCAAGATTTTGTGGTTGGGATTTTATCTTTTTTTTTTCCTCCCCATCTTTTAAGGTTACTAAAGCTCTGATAGAGCAGACACCAGGAAATTTATTATGGTGTGGTCTCAGTAAAAAACCCTTTCTTACCTGGAGCTATAATAGAGTTTGCTCATCTTTTGTAGAAGCTGGTGCAGCCTGGCCTGAGATGGTTAAAACTGGGACCCAAACACTAGATGCTGTTGGTCTGAAATGTAAAGAATAGCTGACCATATGAAGGGAAGATCAAACAATATTTTTTCAACTTAGAAAACCTCCTTTGTATCCAGTTCTGCTTTTATGACGCTCACCCTTATTTTCTCACATTTCAGATGAAATGAAGATTAACAAAAGGTGTTGTAGAGTCTCTATGACTGCAGATTTGTCAGAACAGCTCAGACAAACAGCATTGGGAATGGTCTAGGCAAATGGATTGCCTGATTTCTACTCATAGAAAAACTGGTGCCATTACTTCCAAGGAAAAATGATGTCAAATAGAGGCACACTTCTAAATATATTCATTTTTATATATTATAAAATTTCTAATAAATTAAGAAGCATCATGGCAAAGGCAATGGATGCGAATGACTTTTATTTCTGATATTCTCATTATTGGCTCTGTAATCCTTAGGGAAATCAGTCCAAACCTCTGTGCCACACCTTCCTGGTCATCATGTGAGTGACTCTGTTGAAGTTTCAGTCTTCTTGGCTCTGTATGGAGATATTTGTTGTGTAAAGGACTTAATGCCAGGACATCTAGCACATGCTGAAATGGTTGTTTGGGACTTTTATCTTAGTAATAAATTCTCTGCTTCTTTGCTAAAGCACTGAAATTGCCAACTGTAATTCAGAGACTACCCCAGTATATTAAGCATTTACTGGGCAGGGAAGGAAAGTGAGGAAAATGGGGACAAACACACATCTAAGAGTTCATAAAATGAACTATCTTTATAGTATTTCTCTTAAAAATCCTGCATTTGGAGACATCTCTCCTGATGCTCTTCTTCTTCCACAAATGTCTTCCTTTGCCAGGAATGACCATTTTCTAATGAAAAAGATTCCACTAAGATATTTCTACAGGGGAACATTTCTTCCCCTACTTTCTTTAAAAACCTGGGGAGAGTATTTTTTTTTAAGTCTACGTAAGAATTCATATTTGTATGTCCATCATCACCAGGTCATTTGCATTTCAGGCTATGTAAAGGCCTCATTCATCTTCAACTTGAAAAATTCTGCTGTTTTCACTAACTGAATTTAGCCCAAACAAATATTTCTGGTCCTGTAAGAGGTGGCTAGCAATTACCCAGTGTAGTGCCTATTTTCTACCAGCTTGTACATTACTCCTCACTAGTTTTTACCTTTATAACAATTATATATTTTTGCTGCAGGGACTTTGCACTGAGTTCTTGCCAGGCCTCTCTCCTCAGCATTAAGAGCTTCCTTCTGCAGACTGCTAAAAATGCCCTGCTCAGGGCTGAGGTAAAACAAAGCCACTCCAGGCTTGTGCCCAAGGCCACTGCTCTGGCCCCTACCTGACTGCATCATCTTTCAGCTCCCATTTACAAGGAAAAACAAGTGTCTAGTTCTTATGTTTGCAAAGAAGGGCTTAAAATTCACTCCTAATTAATTTCCTGTTGTTCAATCTTGTCCTGTTCTTCCATTGCTGAGGGTAGGCTTGGTCCCAGAGTGGTGGGGTTCAGCATCTCCTCTGGGACACTGCAGGGTGCAAGGGCCAAAGCTGTCCCCTGCCTCCCCTCTCCTGTGCCACTCTCACTTTCAGGGATAATCCCCTCTTTCCTAAGCTGTAGTTCACAATCTCCACCCACTTGCTTTTATCTGAAACGTGGACCCTTCTGAAGCTTCTCAGGACAATTTCCATGGGAAATGTTTGTCTCACAATGGAGTCGTTTCCCATACTTTTGGGAGCAGAGGGGCAATTTTTTTCTCATAAACTGGACTATGCACCATTGTGTGTACTGTAAACCTCTGTCAGAGGCCTGAAGAAGGACTGGTTGCCTCCAGCTAACAATACCACTGGGCTAATTGGTAGAAATAATTATCCCAAAGGCTGGAAAAACTCAATTAGAAGAAAAACACATTAAAATATTGTTCCCAGATACTCTATCTTCATTATAAGAGACCACCCATGTGAGTCCTGTCCTCCCACTGTTATACAGAGGTGTTATTTTCAAAAAGTAGGAAATTTCAGACAGGGTAGGGAAGAAGGCAAGGGGAGCCTTTGGGAGAGACACAAATCACACTGTCACTCTTCACTGAAGAGACAGTGTTAGAGGAGTAACAAGCCATTAGTGAAAGCCAAGTGCTGAGACTTCATGTTGTTTTTTTTAAAATAATGTGTGGTCCAAAGCCATTGTATTAAATGTAAATGGAGAGGGAAATTATATTCCATATCCTCCACACTGTATTGTAGTTGCACAGACAGCTGGTTGCAGCACACACAGCCTGAGCCACCTCTCTGGCAGTACGTGCCATCCTCACTGAGGTCAGTATTATTTCTTGTCCTGACAAGGATTCTCTACTCAAAAGACTTTAATTTTTTTTGTCTGCTTCAAGCAACAGTGGGGGGTAAGAGCAGGGCATTTTTCTCAAGTGATGAAGTCTGTTCCCACGGCTGTGGGAAGGAAGATGGAGGGAGAGGGAGCAGGAGGCAGGAGCAGGCAGAGAGGTGGGATATTCAGAGAGATACGAACTTTGGCAGGAACATTTGGATGAAGGCACTGAAAGTAGGTTTAAACCAGATATGTTGTTTGAGAGCCACGAGGCAGCTTCCTCTGCAACAGGTTTGCAGTCAGCAGAGAGTTTGCTCTGGCCTGTGCCTCAGATGCAGCTGAAGAATTATTTCACCAATATTCCTAAACTTGCATGCCCCTATGGAAGCGAGGAGATACGTTGAAAACCTGTCTCACCCTCCTTTTGTGGGGTCGGCAGCATGTGTGGCTGTGGCTGCTCTGCAGATATCACTCACAGAGAGGATTTGGAGCCCTGACGTGCAGGGGGAGAACTGGAGAAGAGGCAGGGCTGCTGCCTGCCCTGCCTGCTCATCATCCTGTAGCATTGTGCCTGGAGGCCCTGGCTGGGATCAGGGCTCCCACTGTGTACTCTTATCTGCAAAGCTGCAGCCAGATGAAATCCCTGTCCAAAGGGCTGACTAGCCAAAGGACTGCCCAGGCGCGGGAGAAAGGAAATATTATTCCCACTTTGTAGAGGGAGCGTTTCTGGCAGTGAGGTTTTCCTGATGTCAGAAAGAATGTTGTGGCACAGCAAGGACGAGCACCCAGGTCACTGCATGTTCACTTTTGGTTAGTAGGACACCCTGATTTCATATGCTGGGCTGGTCTCAGTGAGATGACTGCATCTCTTCATCCCACCTAGCTATACTGGGCAGAAGAAACACCGAAAGATGTTATTGGTTCTAACATTGCAGGAGTTGGTGGGGGGCACTCTGCTCCCAGGAGTGCCCTTGCTGCTGAAATCAAGATTCTGGCTTCCAGGAGAAGCAGCATGCCTGTGTGGTAGGGTGGTTGTGTCCTCTGCTCCTCTGGAATGAGCCAGAAATGAACAAAAAGGTATTTCTGATCAATGCCTTCTCCCCAGTCTCAGACTCCATGTAATTTCAAATGCTGTAATGTTTGAGTGCAGCTTCCCCATCCTGTCTGTACCTTCCCATCAGATAAATGTGACTACAAAGCTGCAAACATAATCACAGAATCATCCACTGGTTTGGGTTGGAAGGGACCTTAAAGATCACCTCGTTCCATCACTCAACTTCCATAAGCAGGGACACCTTCTACTAGACCAGGTGGCCCAAAGGCCCATCCAACCTGGCCTTGGCACTGTTGTTTGTTAGTGGGCGGCATCTGACCACTCCTCCTTGTGCTCAAGGTTCAGCAAAGTTCCTTGTCCATGAAATGCTTCTCTTCCCCTTCTTTTCATGTAGCTTGCAACCTCAAGGTGCATCATGCCTGTGGCAGCACCTATGAAACCCCTGGTCAAAAGCCTCTGGTCCTGTGTTCTGAAATTTGTGCATAGCTGGAAATTAAAGAGGTAGCAAGAAGTGTTGGGTTGCTTTGGGGGGATTTTGAGATATAAGCTGGAATTTAAGAAAAAAAACTTTAATTCCGCCTGCTAAAGTTGAGCTGGATCCACATTTTGGATGGCTGTGTTTGCAGATGGGGTGGCTGTAGTCGTGTAATCACCTCTCTCTGTGACCAGTAATGACAAATTGCTGTTGCAGTAAAGAAGAGAGGTGTTGAAAGACATTTTACAGCTTAGAAATGGGGAAATTCTTCCCTTCTTCCTCCACACATATATGCCATAATGTGAGCAAATATGGCAAAGTGCAACTATGTGGCACATGTTGAAGCTGAAATCTGCCTGATCCTCTCCTCTGGGACTGAATTCGACAAGGTCTTACTATTTCAGGAGTGCTAAAATGAAGCAGCAATATACTGCTGAGTTTCATCCAAACCCAGTTTTATTATATGAACTACTTTCATCTACTGCCTATGCCTCTTCCCATCCAAATATGGACAGAATAAACACAGCAAGCCCACAAATTCTGCTGCTCTGCACAGAGCACACAGCAGCTACCCAGTACACTCATGAAAAAAATTCAGATATCTTACCTCTGCATAGGAATTTTTATCTATGGTTCCCAGCTTGCTTTATAAAGGAGGGAAGAGCAGTGTGTCTGTTTTACTAATGAGGAAGTAGGATGAATAACATGTAAACCCAAATTTTTTAGAAGTTTGAATCTTGACTCCAAGATGGGAAGATGTAAATGTCTGGATGGAAAATGTAGTATATTCAAACATGTCTGGTGCTGGAAATCTTTAAAAGACATGGCCCAGCCTCTCACTGTGTGGAGATGCTGCAATTTCACCTTTCCCAGCTCTGGGCAGGAAAGTGCCTGTTCACTCAGAAACTGGAAATTTTGTTTTAGTAATGCTGGTTGGAATGCCAACAGTAGGCTTAGCAACATTCCCAAGCCTGCTGAATTAATGGGAGTCTTTCTAACAGGATCCATCTTTAGTGGTCAAACAAACAACTGCTAGATTATTTTGAAGAGAATTGTCAAAAAAGTTTCCAGTTTAGGGGTTTCTAGGTCTCCTTCTTCTTTCATGACCCTCCTATAATTCAGCTCTCCTGAAATCCAGGTGGGGAGCAGCCAGCTGAGCTAGTGGCTGTAAAGCAAAAGAACCAACATGCTCACAAACAAGTTCTAATACTGTCTGACCAGTAGGATAAATAAATAGAATTCAACTAACAGCAATATTATGCAGACATTCATTGTAGTCATTTTAGCTGGATGAGCTCATTCAGTACCATGGAACAAAGTTTTATAATTGCCTGGGGGACAGAGTGGGTGCCTTTAAGGGGCAAAGGATATTAATGATGTTATTCAGACAGATTAATGCTATTATATCACAGAGTCCCCCATGACTCCAAAGAGCACATCTATTAATGAACTTACTTATGATTAAAACATGCTGAGCAAAACAATAGTTAATTGAGCAACAGAAAAAAATACAAGAGAAGATTTTATCTTCTATGAAAGTGGATTTATAAAATTTAGGCCGTGACCACAATTGTCTGTGAGGGGCACAGGATCAAGTTTTCAATCAGGGAATGTCATCACCTTTTGGACAGGACACAGGAACTGGCCACTGTGGGTTTCTTGCCATCCCGAGTTAACCGCTGCACATCTGATGCAGAAGAACTTCACTTTCCTCTATTTTACTGTTGCAAAATCCACATCATCCCATCTGCTTGGACAGACCAACTGAGGGCCCAAAAAGGTCTGAGGCAAAGCGTACACATATCAAATGTCTGGAGCTTTGGATAATGCCTGCAGTGAGAAGCCCAGGGAGTGGTTAAGTGATGGCAAGTCAGGGTGTTGCAGGGCATTTGGTGAGCATGATAACTGCTCGTGTGCCTGCCCCTGCTCCTTGGGGGGACACAGAGAGCGTGGCCAGGCCAAAGAGGGGCTCTGCAGACCCCAACTGGAGGGACTGACTCCTGAAAGAGCTCAGAACTGTGGAGCCTGGACTTGCTGCAGGGCTGGTAGGAGACATCTGAGGTGGGGAAAGGAACCTTGCTGGCCCTGGCCGGTGCCCCCTTGACAGCAGAGACAGGAGGAACCTGCTTGTGGAGGCCCATGGTAAGGGGTGCACATTTCCCTCTATACTTGTGCTCCTCGATCAAAGGGTTTGAAGAGTCCCAGAGTCTAATTGGGTCCATTAGGTCCTGACCTATTTGGGTCAGGGTCCATTACGAGGTTTTCTTGCTCACAAGTAGTGTTGTGTGTGTAAAGGGTACACCTGGGAGTCAGGCATGGACTACCCCCACCAGGCAGCTGAAGGTGTGAAGATGTTGGATGACCTGAGATCATACAACCTGGTTTTCTAGACAAGACTTTTTAGGGGGATCTTTTAACTTTCTTTATGAGTAAAAGCCTGTCAAGATCTCCACTTCAACAAGCTACCTGAAGAAGGAGTTGAAGATTTTTCTGAAAACTTCTGATCAGACTGTCCTACCCTGCAACTTCTCAAGTGGTTTTTATTATTCCAAAAGCCATGTGGCTGCACTGCAAGTTTTCTTTCACTTCCTCACCCTTAATTCCCAAAAGTCATCAGAGACACATTGATCAAAGCGTGGCTCTGTCCCTCAGATCTCTGGGAACCTGCTGCCAGAGGATGTTGCCCTCTGCCTTGCCCAGCCCCAAGGCCAGAGGTAGGATATCCACATCTCAGGGTGTCCATCCCCATAAGGGGAATGACGTTTCTTGGGAGTGGAGCAGGGATACTGGTCCCTGAGCCTCTTGCCAGCTCTGTCCCTGGCCACCTGCCATGCTCTCAGCTGCAGGTCACCCCTTCCCCATGTCATGAGATGGATGAAACATCTACCCACATCTCATCTGCTTTGGTGCAAACTCCTCCACCTTCCCTGCAGCACTCAGGGCTTTGGGGCAGGCACAACGCTGCCTGTTCCCCTTTGTAAGCAAACAGCTGCGTTTAATTTTCTACTTCATGTCTTGTTTTCCCTCACAAGCCACGCTATACAAGGCTTTTCCTTTAAAAAAGACACGCCCCTTCCCTCCCCTGCCTGCACACATCCCTCCCTCCGTCCTCACTAAGTGCCAAACCCCACATGGCTCGGTGTCCTTGCCGAGCCCTGCCTTGGCACCACTGTGGGGCTCCTTGCTCTGGGGCAGCTGGTGTGATCTATCCCTGGACACGAGCACTTTCCTCCTGCTGGAAAAAGAACATTTGGGCTATTAGCAGAGAGGAAGCTCACAGTGTCATGAAAGTTTATATCAAACAATTGTTGTACCAAAGGAGCTGGAAAAACAATTTTTTTAAACAGCACTGTATCATTTCCCATTTTTTTTTAAACAAAAGCTCAAACATTTCAGCTATTAAAAAGTGGACAGTGTATTAACTCTTCATACTGCTTACATAAAACTAAAATAAATAACTGTAGTTTTCAGCCCAGAACACTGTATCTCTAATCCTTCATGCTGGATTCTTATCTCAAAGTTGTGTTTCAAAATAAGCTCTAATAAAAATTATGCACCGGCCAAGGCAGGAAATACAATCCTTGCCCTACCCTTTCTATCTTGTTCCCCATGATTACAGACCTATTGAGTGTGCCATAAGGAAGCACACAATAGAATGAGATCAAATAATAAATGGAAGCAATACATCAGCTGTATACTCCTTTAGCCCAAAACAACTTTCACCTCTAATTCCAGTTCATGAGGCCATGAACAGAGCAGCACGTATTTCCCTTTGTGGGTAAAACGTGTGTTAAGGGTAGAGGAAAAAATGAGGGCTGGTTTTGCAGGCAAACACATAACAGAGTTTCCCAAAGGAAACCTAAAGCTGAAAAGATGTGTGAGTTCAAGTTATGCATCACAATATATGATGAGTTGTTGGGTTTTATTTAGCAATTTATTTCAGAAGATAGGTATTTTATTGATCTGTGTGATCTTTTTTCACTGGGAGTGTGAAAATTGTGGTACCCTCAACCAAATGTGTTTTCTTGTGTCTGGGTACACTCAAGTCTCTACCAAGTACTTGCCCAGAATTCTCTCAGAATTGGAGAAAGCAAAACATCCTCCCATGTATTTAAACTTGACTAAGCTTTGATGAACTCAGTTTGCAGAAGTCTGTGCAGAAGTCTGTAGTGGTCCCCAAACTACAAGAATTGCCATACCTTGCTACACAGACTCTGGGTTAATCCAGAACTATGAAATGAAAGACCAGTGATTTTATCATAGATTTATTTGCTGTAAGATACTGACTTGTTGTTACCTATTGTTCCTAGAAATTAATGGGGAACTAAAATACATGCCATAAACAAAGTTACCCTATATGCTGATGTTAAACAAGTTATGTCTTACAATTAATTTTTTTATGATAAAAAGGTTAAAAAGGCTGTTTCTATGAAACCATTTATCTATTTTTATAGCTGCAGTATTGTAATGCAACTTTAGCATTCACAACGCAGTTTTGCTGCTAATACTCTGTTAAATTTTGCAATCTAAATGTTGTTACAATAGACAGGGTGAAACACCATTTTGTCTGTAAAAGGTTGAGCAAAGGCTAAATATCCTTAAATTACGCTCATGGCAGTATAAATGTTTTGAGTTCTTTTGCAATCACAGTTTTGTTAAGCGGCAGCATTACTTTTGTTGAACTTGTAAACATTCCAGTACAAACTTGCTTTTGTTGACAGTATGGTTTTTGAAGCATTTTCAAGATAAAAAACTATTTTGATTATCGGAAGAACCCTGGCATAAGAAAAATAGGGACAAATGTGGGCATGATTTTTTGTCCTATTGTGGTAGGCACTTGCAGAGGATAAAGTACCTTAATGCATGGAGCTGATGAGACATAATAAGAATGATGTAAATACATTAAGTAGATAATTCTCTGGACAGTTGTGTGGAGTAAAGCGTTTTAAGCTATTATCTGTATTTATTGACTGGTCCATAAGCATCTGGGTCTGCTGCTTTGTGACCTGTATGAGCTGGGAGAGGAGAAAAGCTGGGAGAGAAGAAAAGCTGTGGGCTGGGGACTCAGTGTGGGCTGCCCACGGGGTGTTTCGGTGAGCTTAGGCTTTAAATTAGGACGGGGGTTGAAAAGGGAGGACTTGGTTGACTTGATTTCCAAGTCTTCTGCCCTTACTCTGCAACCTAATGACTCAAAACTATTGCTATCACCTTCCCTTAGCAAAAACTATCTCAGTGTGCCTTCTTGTTTGCAAAGGGGAATTGGATGCAGCTGCTGGGGCAGGTAGCAGTTGGTTACCCTTTACTGTGTAAGTCAGAGAGAATGAACTAAATGCTCACAGCCTGTGTGCAGGAGGAGAAAATGACACTAATGCCTGTGGAAAAACAAAAGGAGGCAAGCAGGAAATAAATGAAAAAAATCCATGAGAAAATGGATTTTGTGGTGTATTTGACTGGCTCAGAGGAGGTGCCTATGAAATGAGAAAGTTTGCTTGCTTGCCTGTAGGGTTTATTTGTTTTTTAAAGTTTCCTTTAAAAAGAACAGGGGAAAAAAAAAATCAAGCAAAAAGTCAAGTTTCTCATCAGCTGGTGACTCAGCTCAAGCTGTGAGCAGCTCTGTGATTTCTCACTGAGCAGCATGTGGATCTCTCAGCCTTGGTGCAGAGACCCTCTTGCAAGATCCATTTGGACAAGCCAAAATTTATGCTGGTGTCTACAGCTAGGCAAGCAGATGGACTTTTATTGGAAGAGGAATGCCCTGAAGGAAAGCAGGATTATCTTTGTGGAAAAACACCTGTGTTAAATACTAGTTTGGGCCAGTAACTGATTTAGTGGCAGTGGATGGAGAAGCCAAACATCTGTTTCCCTCAATCATTTTTAAACATTTCCCTCATCCCTTCATAGTACCAAGCCTGCAAGTATTTCCAGATCAAAGTTCTTGGCTTCCTGAACATTTTCTATATTTAGTGAATACCTGAATGAAGCAATGACCTTTCTCTGTAAGAGATGAGTTGGATCAACTGGGATTCCTACCTGTTTGCACGGCTTTCTTCCTCATAACCAGCATGGTCATGAGAGCCACAATTACACGTCACTGTAGTGTCAAGCTTATCTGGAATAAGGTTTCACATCTGTCAGTCAAGCACTAGGATCTCCTTTACTAAAGATGCAATTGATCCAGGATGTGTAAGATTGCAGGAGGACAAGACTTGGGTTTCCATCTCATGTAAATTGACAAAATGTTGAAATTTTTTGAGATAATTATTCCTTCAGCATTTAATGCAGTCCACCTGAGATCTTCTTTGATCATTTCTAAGCCATATATTTTTGAGTCAAGCTACTGTGAATTTCCTATCTATTTTATAGATACATATTGTAGAATACATATCTGTGTGTCAACTTGCAGTGATTTTTTTCTTTCATAGAAAAGGTTAAAATGGCGCATTCTGACAATTCTGAATCTGAAATACTTTCCAAAACATTTTTTTCCCAGTTTCTCCAGAGAATTTTTCTGCAGTCCTGTAATGAAGCCATTCAAAATAGACTAAGCAGGCAAAGTATTTAAATGACAATATTCCAAATGGCAGATGCTTCAGAGAGAGGCATTGGTACATGCTATGTGTTTTTCGGCACATCTTGGTCCTTTGGTAGAGCATGTATTAAAAAACATCTTTCTTTTTTCCGTGATACTCCTCACTTGAGGAGGGTGTGCTTCTTGGAATAAACTTGCTGTCCAAGTGGTCTCAGGATGAGGGCTATTAAAGTTGAACAGGTTGTATAACTGGCCTTTTGCTAATTATTGGCAATATATCATGCAGTTGTTAATAGTTATATCATGGGTTGTGGATTTTTTTCCTAACTTTATTTTCTACTGCTGAGGCTTTGACTATTTTTTGAAAGAACAAGAATGTTGACAGTATCTTCACCCATGTACAGCTTCTGGAAGAGCTTAGATAGATTGAAAAAGCATTTCCAAGGGCTGCCTGAATTGGATAATCTTAGTTTTCCAGATTTTTTCCCTCTCTTTTCCCTGTTTCATCCATACTGACATGACTGGCATTTTAATTACATAATATTGCACTTTTTGAAATTGCATTTCCCCGTGATGGTGGAATAGCAGTTCTCCCATCAAGATGTATGAAAGTGTATACGGTTGTGGGTGGGGGAAGGAATTTAATATATTTTATGCAAAACTCATCTATCCTCCAAAAATGAGCCAATTTCCATGTGGAAACAGATTTGGCCTCCTTTAAAAACTGGCTGACTTCCCTGGAAAATGTATCCATTTCGGCCAACAACTCTCTAAACTAACAGAACTTTCTGTACGAACATTTTAAACCCAAAATGCAATACAGAAAACTTTTCAGGATGAGTTTGTTTGCTATTTCATACTTCCTCAGTGGTCACTCAGCTATGAAATTGGCTTGGTGTCATGATGAGCAGCTTCAGCTTTTCCAGAAGTGCAAGACAGCAACTACAGTCCCAAGCAATTGAAAACCTGGGTTTATCCTCTCATCTGAAGCCTGGGATCAGCCGCGACACAGAGCTCCTTGGTGCCATGCTGGGATGCTCATTCTTTATTCATGGAGAGGAATGTCCAGCACAAACTAATCCCACAACCAAACCCCAGGCCCAATCCCACCTCTGGGTCTGAAACATCGTGATAAGTCATCCAGGCACACTGAAAATGGAGAAAAATGCATCCCTTTGCTGCTGTTGTGAAGTTGTGTGAGGAAACTCCTGGGCACCACGCTAAGGTCTTCCTGTAGAGTTTGGCTTGTGCCAAGGATGGATTTTGTTATGTGTACCTACCAGGTGCTCTGTCTTTGCCTCTAGACACCCTCAGACTGCTGGGCAGGGCAATACAGATTTGCACAGGGTCCTCAGACAAATGCAGTAGGAACATCAGCAAGAAAAAGAACATTTTGCCCCTTTGAGAAAGGCTGTTCGGCTAGTGAAGGGTGAGGGAATGTTCAGCCTGATATCTGATGTTTGACCTATTTTTGAAATCAAAGTGTCTTTCCTTCTGGCCTCTTTATCATCCCAGTACTGTTAAATCTCACTCTCTGAGTGAGTGGCTTTTGGTGGTTGACATCCATTTGATCCATCCTGACTGGCTCCTCCTTGGCTCTGCTGTCAGAGCATGGTGAGGTCCCTACAAGATTCTTAGCTGTGGGACACTGTTTTAAGGGCCCCCACATTTTCGGTCCATCCCCTGTCCCATTCAGCTGGCCCACTGCAGCTGTCCTCTCCTGTGACCCATTGCTCCAGGTGTGTCACCTGTTACCAAAGAAGACACAATGAGGACTTCTGTGTCCCAGACCAAGTTAAAGTCTGCAGCTCTTCTCCCCATCGAACTGGCCTTGGACTGGTCTTGGTGACAGAAACAGTGCTTTTAGTGACCTGTCTAGTGGAAGGTGTCTCTGCTGATGGCAGGTGGTTGGAATTTGGTGATCTTTAAGCTCCATTCCAACCCAAATCATTCTGTGACTCTGTGATAAAGTGGTTTTTCTCTTGGTCACACAAGTGAACGGGAGAACTTGTTTTGCAACAGGTTCCTCTCTGGCTTAAAGCACACAGTTCAAAACCCACTCACCGGGTGCTTAAACAGCTAAAGAAAATTCTCTTTGAGGATTCTATTTTCATGGTGGGTTTTAATGTGCAATCATCTTTCCCTTTTGAAAACTTATATTAAAAATTCCAACATAATTTCTTTCCTTGCCAATGTCAATGCAAGAGGAGGAAGAATATTGTCATTTGGGTTGCTAATGTGCTGTTCTGTGTTGTCGTAGCAATGAAATATTATTATGTTTGATTTTTGTTTAGGAATTGTCTTTAAGCTTCAGATTTAAACTGAACTGACAAATTTTGTCAGGCAATCGGTGTCATACTTTGGACAAGATGCTTAAATGGAAAAGAACAGCCAGTTCAGGTGCTCTTTCATATTTCTGATAATTTTATGTCTCCTCTTGACGCTGCTGTCCTTAATAGAGACATCCTGAAGCTGGTTCAGCTAATCAATACATTTATGCAAGAGTCAGGAGCTGCCATATGGCGACATTCTCCTCTGAGCCTGTTCCCGACTCCTGGCTGGGTCTATTTCTGGATTTACTGAGAATCCTCTGAGAATAACAGCTGGGTGTAAAATGATAGCCTGAGGGTGCTGTCCAACACACACTTCAGATTTTGGATTATTTATATATTTAGGCAGATAGTGATAAAGTGGAACTCTCTGCCTTATGGTTTCTGATTCTAGAAAGCAGGTTTTTGGGGTTTGGGTTTTTTGTTTGTTTTTTTATTTTTTTTTACAGGCCCATCAAATACTCTGACTGAGGCAGTAGGGCCGCTTCCTGGAGGAACTTGGTCTTGGTACAGGCACATCTACAAAATTAACCTACTGGAACATGGAACTGTGGGCCTTGGGTGCTTGTCTTTGGTGCTGAGCATATTTTAAATACTGAGACTGCTGCAGATCGAACCTTTTTTGATTTATACAAGGGTAATTCCTGGGGAAGATGGTGGAAGCAGCCCCCCGACCCCTGCCAGAGCTCCTCAGGTGTATTGTTGATCTATTGTATTGGCTCCCTTGGTGATTTCTGCACATGCACAGAGCAACAAAGTACTAAGTAATTCTATGTTTGGATGCAGCTGAAAACCACTTATTTCCAGACCTTCTTAGAGTTGCTTGTGTCACTTCCCTTCAGCACATGCTGTTCAAGACTGTGGCCAAAGGAAGTATTCCCCATTGCAGATTTTGCTCCTCGTTCTGTGTTATGTCGATATTCCATGGGAAGCGAACTGGTTTGCAGCCCACTGCAGATACCACTCAGCCCGTGGGGTTTGTGTCCACCCTGTGTGCATTTCTCCAATCCCAGTGTTGAAGGTTTACAGCACATATGAACCAACAGTTCCAAATGTTTGCCTTTGTTGTGGGAAAGCATTGTCAGAGTGGGAGGAATTGCTTGCAATTTACTCTGCAAAAGGCTTAAATAATCCCAAATTATTCCCCTTTGGAAAACTTTTAAAAGTCCCTACAATTTAGGCCAGGTTTTTTCAACTGGACGGTCAGTATGGCGTGAAGTAATGAGAAAGAGAAGGAATCAGGTTTTGCAAATAGCAGAGCAGATTAGCCCAGATGAGGGTCCCCCAAGTTACTTGTTGCTCAGTGGCGGAACAGCTCACAGCCCTTCTGTGAGGATGCAAACTGCTCTGGGGCACTTGTGATGGGGTGGTGCTGGTGGCTCTGGATTTCTGCCCCCTGAGGAATGTGTTCCTGGCATGGTGACCATCACTTGATGTGCTTCGTTTCAGTTATGCACAAACCCCATGTCAGCTCGAGACCTTCTCACATTTCTAATTGCTTTCAAGACTGAAGCTGTAGGCTCCACCCATGAATGATTCACATTTCTAGAGGCAATTGTTCCCATAAAAGAATGAGTTATATTTTGTACATAGGAGTGAATGACCCTATGGAGAGTAAAGTATTTTCTAGCCATCTTATTTCTATGCCGGAAAACACTACCCTAAGAGTAACTTATCCCAGGATTTTCAGATACAACTTCCAATTGACTTTAAAAGTAAGATGGATTTTCCAGGCAGGCAGAGACCAAAGGACATTTTTACCTAACTGTTCACTGGTAACAGAGAGATGTGCATGAAAGTAGCCTATGGTTTGTCATGATAGGGTCTCATAGTCAGTTTTGTGACCTACCATTAGTGGAAATAAATACAACAATAAATACAACATCTATTGCCTCTTCCCTTTCTTAGTGCAGGAGGTCAGAAATGAGAGGAGCTGTTAAATAGTTTCTTGCAGACCTTTGAAGATTTATGCTGGAAAGTGTTTTGATGTTTGTAAGGCTCATTCAGTCACCACAGGTGGTGTAGGGGTGATGGGTACTTTAGTGCTGATGCTGAGAAGTTGCAGGAATTATTTCACTGTGGTCATGGCATAATGGGAGGCACTGGTATCTCTAGAGGCTAAAGAGCGCAGTTAGGAGTTCATGGACATACTCCTGGTATTATTCCTAGAGCAGAGGCATGGGGCTTGAGATTGGTGCTTTAGTTTAGCCATCTGTCCCACCACTTTCTGGAATACAACTCCTGCTTTGACTTGGATGTTGTCTCCTGTCCCTGCAAATAATGTAGGGAGTGCAGGTCAGGGCCAGACTGAGCACCTGGATAATATTGTGACCACCATTCCCAGAGGACGTTACAATCTCTACCTTATTCACCTGCGTGACCCAGAAATTAAGCTTCCTACATATGTAAATAATCAAACAAAATAAAAACAATGCAGTTAATTCAGGTCCCATGAATAGGATCAGTCATAAGGTCATCCCCTTTCCTAACTTTCGGGGAAGGATGGAGCCCAGCCTGTCTGTCTTCCCTCAAGCCACAGAATTATCCATCTTCAAGGTGATTTCTGAATAGGTATTCCTTGCTGCTCTGCTTCTTCTTCTGGTCACTTCTGATTCCTTCTGATAAGGAAAAACCAATGAAAAATGTAACTTAAAGTTTTTTAAAAGATTTTAGGTAACCTCAGCTTAATCCAGGAAACGCTCAACATATTGAATGACCAATGCCAGCCCAAACTTGGAATCAAACAGACATCTTCTCCATGTGGGGAGAGGTGGCCCTGGGGCACAAAGTCCAAGGTCCACTCAAAGGCTCAGGCAGGAGACTGAAGACAGGACTGTCACCAACTGGGGTTGGTGCTGATGGCCCCGGGCTGAGCTGGAATGGGGTTCTGGGACATGGGCAAGAGTGTATGGGGGGGTTTCGGGGGAAGCTGGGCAGGGACATTAAGACCTATTGATGCCCTTGATACTGTCTGCTATTTTCTTTACATTTCATAAATTAACTTCACAAGACCAAAAGATAGGGAGCAGCACCTTGGGAAGGCAAGCAGGAATGTGCATTCAGAGGTGTCAGCTTGTTAAAAACGTCTCTGAGCTTAGCAGCCCTTGAGGGGACGGAGAACCAAGGAAGAGAAATCATTGAACGAAGCCAGTGTTCAAGGAGCTTTCTGCCATGCATAGCAGTTTATGGGCCTCAAGTAGCCTTGAAGAAAGTCACCTGTAAGTTCTGTAATTGATTTCAGCAAGCATAAGTTTAAGGCTGTATGTTTAGAGACTCTGTTAGGAAAAAGATTTTGCAATTCCCTTTGAAAAAAGCACTTTGGTGTGATGAGGACTTTCATCATTGCTGGATGTTTATTCAGAACAAGAACAACAGTTACATACTAGATGAGTTTGACTGACCACATAAGAGGGTCTGTCGCTAGTTTTTTCATGGCTAAAATCCAAATATAGCCTCATCCCATATATTTGCCCATATAAACACAGACACCTTGCTAACATGTGTGAGTTAGGAATGAATTTGCCATGGGCTCTTTTCATAATAAATGGAGGTAGAGACAAATCTATGACTCAGATCTTGGTGAGCTGAACTAATATCTGGAGGGAGAAGAAAGCTTTGCTTTGCTCAGACTACTGCTTTTTATGGGCACAGACAGGCTGACATCTATATATTTCCTACACCTAAACCAAGGTCAGATAAATCCAGGCTGGAGAGCTGGTTCTTCTTGCCTTCTTCCCCCACCTATTTAATTATACATACTATGATCCTCTCCATGCAGCCAGCACCTATCCAGGGAGGGGAGGTTTGATTAATGTCCAAATACCAGTCCTGCCCTCCTGTTCTGACCATGGGACCAGCATGTGGCACCCATGGTTTGAAGTTAATTTTCTCCCTTAAAGTGGAATTCTAAGTCCAGATTTCTCTAGCATGGATGCTGAGGAAAGTGTGTCTTAAATGTGTGTAAAATGGCAAAGGACATTTACTGGAGCCTCCAGTTGCAAAGAGACCCATGCCTTGGAAATACTACCTGGGTATATTAAGAGATATCATATGACAAAGACTTTTTTAAGCTGGTTTAGCTTCCCATTAGTGCATATTAGTTCTTAGTAAACCAAGCAAAAGGTGATCTTAGAGCCAGGAGCATCAACACAGCACTAATTTCTTTTCTGTTTGCTCATTCAGAGCACATTTCCAAGAAAATCCTTAGGGCCCAACTATTTTATTGCCTAGAGGGCTTTAATTTGGGGATGGTTAAGGGCCTTCCAGGCCACAAAGCAACTGGATCTCCTGATGTGACTGCATTAATAGCACTGATGGGAGAACACTAATCCAAGAGAAATGTGAGCTGTGGGTGGGAGACACAAGCCAGAGCTCTATAGTTGGTACAAGTGTAGGTGTTCAGCCTAGACAAAAATGTAGAAGTGTGCTTGTGCTGCCTTTGGATATAGGGCCCTCATGGGGAGTCCTAAGTGAAACACCACCAAGCTTTGCTCAGTGTCTAACTCTACACTTTGATAATAATGAGACAAAATATCCTTCCCCAGCAAAGGTGTGTTCTGTTTTCTGACAGTTAATGCAGAGAAACAGGTTTCCCAACTGGCAGCAAAACGTGATACTGTAATTTCCAAAGTGTTTGGGCAGTTTGAAGGGCTTGGCAGACAGTGGAAACTTTTTCAAGAGCTGGAGGCCAGAATGTTGCTTGGCTGCATAAAAGTTTTCTTCTGCATCCCCACGTGCCCCCAGAACTGACCTTGCACCCAGGGAGGCTGGTGGAGGTCTGGCCCTTGTCCTCTTGGGGAAAAATAGCAGCCAGAAGTGGAAAAACACCTGTATAAAGCCCAGACAGACAGAGCTGCCAGTCTGAATGAGTCCAGTTAGGAACTAAAAGCCCCAGCTGACA
This sequence comes from Corvus hawaiiensis, assembly GCF_020740725.1. Lineage (NCBI taxonomy): Eukaryota > Metazoa > Chordata > Aves > Passeriformes > Corvidae > Corvus > Corvus hawaiiensis. The sequence goes on along the minus strand of NC_063217.1, from coordinate 7,784,235 downwards.
TCCTGTGGTGCCAGTAATAATTCTTTTAGTCAGACTCATCATATGAACTGCATTAGCACTCCTAATTTTCATCAGCATGCTGTGTGGGTATTCGCTTTGCTACGTATTTCTGTGAATGAAAAAAACTGCATTGGGTCCACCAATTTCCATCAGTGTCTGGGTACTCACTTTGATGCACACTGCTGTGAATGAAATCTCAGCAGAACGCCAAATCCAGCATTCCTGAGTACTGGCACTGCTTATAACTTCTATCTGAATTTAGTCCCAGCCCAGACCTGGCACATCACCTCTGCCTTGAACAAAAATACAAGTCCAAGCACTTTCTGTTCTTGCAGTGCTGGATTTCTTCACCCAGGTTTCTTAGCTCAAGGGTTTCTTTTCCTTTTACTCTTCTTGCCTTCATTTTTTCTTCTCTTTCTTAGCTACATGGGGTTTATTTCTCATTTATTAACTTACAGATGAGACTCAAAGGCAGTCTCTGCTGATCAGTTACGTGCCCTCCTTATTACGTACTCGGTTTTCAATATTCTTTAGTCCAACTTTGCCATAGTATCCATGATACTGTTCAGAAAAGTAAATTAAGCTGCAACAAAGTCACATGGCAAAAAACTTTCTAATACATTTGCTAGCAAATGTTTTCCCATTGTTACGACCAGTGCAGGTAATGGTGGTATTGCTGTTTGTTATTGGTGGTTTGAAATCTGCCCTGATTTCACAAAGGGTGTTACTGTGAACCTGGTAATTTATGAAATTGGAAGCAGCCTTCATCTGTCTGATCTTCAGCACTGGTGGGTGGTTTAGGCTATCTCTGGGCTGGTGTGTAGTTGGAAAGTGAGTAATGACATAATCACCATCAGCCCATCTTTGGTCAGAGTTGCATCTTGCACTACAGACAAAGCCCTGCTTGAAAGTGAAGGACATGACCAATGGCCACTAAGACACACTGAGTACATGAAGGGGCTTTTAAACTAAAAGGGGGTGAATTTAGATTACATTTAAGGAAAAAGTTTTTTACAATCAGGGTGGTGAAACATTGGAACAGGTTTGTCAGAGAGGTCATAGATAATCCCTGCCTGAGAACATTCAAGGACCTTGGTTGCTCTGAGAAACCTGATCTAGTTGGAGATGTCCCTGCTTATTACAGGGGGCTTGGACTAGATGACCTTTAAATGTTCCTTGCAACTCCAATTATTCTATGATCCAATGAAAGCCTAGAGGCAAAAATGGATCTCAGTGGCCCATTTTTCACTAGTGAGGAGTTTGCTTGGAACCTCCTGCCACTGTTCTCTTCTGACTGCCACTGGGAGTTTTGGTGTGCTTTGCCACTGTGCAGTTGCTGGAAGGGGTTTGGATGGTGTGGCATGCAGATGTGTGACTATTTTTATTTCTCATTGTAAGGGATCACATCACCTGGATCAGCAGAGTTTGCTTGAAGTCAACTGATTAGAAGTCAATGCAGCTGCACAGATTTCTGTCTGCTGAAGATATGGCAAGTAGTTTCTTCTGCCAACTGGAAGAAAATGCAAATTATCTTATGCTCATCCTGGGCTTCCCAGTGTGGATGCTGTTGCAAACCTCACTGCTCCCTTCAGTTCAGCTGATATTTCTGTTCCCTGGTGCACAGTGCACTCCAGGAGTATCTGCTGCCTGAGCTAATGTGAGTAATCCAGTGCTCGTGTAGGACCCTTGGGGAGACTCAGAGTAGACTACAACTAGAAAATGTGAAAAAAACTGAATCCCTAAATAGCACAGCCTTTATTTGGTAATTAATTATTGGTCCAAGTGTCTCAAAGAAAGAAATCAGCCTACTTGTGTACATGTATATGCACCTCTTTCTCATTATATGTATGTGCAGTTATTTTAGTCACATAAGCCATGTATACAGCTAAATTTATCCTTCTATGAGTCTGATTTGCTCCCTGAACAGACAGAAAGGCTCAGATTGTGAAGGACTGTGGAACATCTGCAACCTCATTTCCTCAGTGCTTTGCCAGGTAGCTTGGTGTAAAGAGACACAGTCCAGAGGCTGCTTTTGGTACCTAAGGAAAAGCTGGTCCCAAGCACCCTAAAAGCTGTGTAGAAGCAGGACATTTCCAGAACTACTTCCTCAGCAAGTCTGTTTTGGGGCCTCATAAGAGCCTGACAGCATGGGTGCTCATGTTGTCAGTTTTTCCAGAGGAGACCCCTCACCCAGGGAGTGAAACACCAACCATGGCCTGTCTAAAGGAGCACAATGGTACAGTTATTTTAATATAACCCAGTGAATGGAATCTTTACAGAAAGGAAGGACTATGCAGAACATATTTGTTGGTGTACTGGTCCCCCTGTTATGGCATGCACTATGACATTTTGCAAGGAGTTTAAAAATATTTGAAATGGGTATCGATAAATAAACTAAAATTACCAAGAAAAATATGTTAAAAATCCCAAAAGTCTTAGTTTTTGTTCATGCTTAGCCAATCAGCCTTTACGATCAGATCACAGAGTGCAGCAATGTGTTTTTAATATCCAACAGAATTGTTAATATATTTCTTTGACATTGCCTTGAGGACCAGGCTGAGGATTCCAGTTTCCACTGGGATCACTGAGAGTTATGGGAACACAGTAGTCAGTGCACTTTAAAGAGCATAAGAACTATCTCATGCTGACAGCTTCCCAAAAGCTTCTGTTAGTGGGGGATTATTAAACAGGGATGTTTCTGGAAGTAAGACATAGCAATAGGAACCATCTGAGTATTTGTCAGAATTTTTTATGAATGAAACTGGAAAAAAAATTGCTGATAAAATTTGGGGAAAACTCTGAAGTTGGTAGTACAGACAGCAATTAGAACTGCATGGTCAACCAGAAGCATAAATGTCTTGATAAAATGTATTGTAATGCAGCCAAATGCAGTATACACATGGAGGAAAAGAGAAAAAAATAGTTCAGAATTATCCAGAGGCCATTGTGGGAAAACTCTTCAGACTGAGTTCTGCTGTCATGGTTTATCCAAGGGGTTAGTAGGGACCAGAAACACTTTAAGTACGGAGGTAATTCTACCCAAACAATGTAAAATCATACTCAGTTTCAGTGCCTATAATTGACAGAAATACCATTACAATGATGTGAGGATTAAAGAAAATGCCTCCACAGGCAAAATATTTGGGAGATACAAAGTTGTCTGTTCAGTGAGCCCAAAGGAACTGAAGTGGTTGAATTGGTTACAAGAGGTACATATCCACTCATGAAGAAACTACCAAATTCTAAATTGTTCTCTCAGTTTATGGAGAACATTTTAGTGAGTGTCTAAGTGCCGAAGCCAGATGGTTTCAAGCTGATGATGAAGTCTGAGTACTAACAGTGAAGATAACTAACCTTTGAAGCAAAAAGTGGCAAGAGAAACAGCCATTTCTCCATCTCATATTGTCTTCATATCAAGATTGGTGGCCTTTCTAGAGACAGAAAATTATTCTAGTATTGCACAAATGAAAATCGTCATCCCAATATCATATAACTGGGACAAATGCAGTGTCCTCTGAGAAAAGTTATGCAAATTGATTCAAAAGCCCTTTTCTTTCCTTAAAGCCCTGTGAGCAAAATTGCACATTGGGCTATTTCAGGTTGAGCTATTTAAACTCTCTGAATATTTTGTGTTAACAACTTTTCCTGAATAGCATCAACTAGACATGTGACAAAGACTGTGAAGGAATCCAAGGACATATCTGCATCTTCAGGCACAAACAGATGTCTGTGAAGTGTTGATTTGGTGTCTGGCTTTCCAGCACACACCAATTGTAATGGAACTGGAAACTCTGCATTTACCCATTGGATGAGTTGTAGGTATCCCCGTATCTCAAATCCCCGGAGTAATCGCTCGTGATATCCAATGTGAACTACTAATCAAGCCACTGCTAATCAAATGTAATTAGAGTAACCCACTAATCAAGCTCTGGATTTCACAGGACTTGAAAGAGATTAAAGACTTGAAAGATTTGAAAGAGCCTTCATAAGAGCTGCAAGGAGACTGTAATGGGAGAATTATTGTGTGTATGTCCCTTTTCCTAAATGATTCTGTAATTCTGTGGTTGGACTAGACAATCCTAAACATCTTTTCCAACTTAAATGATTCTCTCATTCTATAATTTTCTGTGATTCTCTGATTTTCTGTGTCTGGTTCCTGATTGGACTTTTTCATTCTAGTTTTTCATTTCAGTTTCAGAATAACTTGCATGTAGAGTTTAAAGCACTGCATTTTACCAGCTTAAAAGAAGATAAATTCCCTATTGCAAAGAACTTTCCCTGTGCCATCAGTGAAGAGTTCAAACAACTTATTTATTTTAGATGCCTGGCTCAAATCAAAGGTAACCTCTCACTGCTTTCCAGCAGGATCCATCTTCTGGCCAACTGGCCAGGCTGGGATGGCCAGCAGAGCAGCATGTGCTCCTCCTGGCTCGACAGCAAGTAAGACAATACTGGGACACTGCAGAAGGTGAAAGGACACAGGAGATCAGGGAATCAGGGATGGGAAGGTGGTGCCTGAGGTATCCTGAGGGGAGAGACAGTGAGAACACTGTCTGCAGGGAGAGGGGGTGGGAACGAGATCAGGAACACGGTGCAGCTGCTGGTTTTGGGGTAGCACATGTACAAGGGCAGGGCAGACACAACCTCAGGATCCTCTGTGCACCGAGCTCAGGCTGAGGCTGCAAGGGGATTCTTCAAATGAAGGCAGAGAGTATTTAGCACCTTCCCATGCCAAGGTCCTCACTGCTGATTCTCGAATGTCTTTTCTACCCAGCCAAGTCAGCTTGTGCTTGGGAGAGATTTAATATCAAACATAGTGTGAAATTCAATCTCTCCTGTTAGATGAGCTCTGACAATGGAGCTGCCATGTGCTTGGTGGGTCATGTCAACCTTAATTTACTGCCCCTGGGTGCTGTGGAAATGTCTCAAGACTGTCACACTCCCACACTGCTGAGCTCTTGGCTTGTACACAGTGACCAGGCAGAAGGTAATCACAAGAATAGGGCCTTTTAGAGGGGGAAAAAGGCATTCAAAAGCAGCAACAGGCACCCTCCAGTATTATAAGACCTGTTTAAATTTATGTGGATTGGTACATTACTGACAACACAGCAAGCCACCAAATGACAAAAAAAATCAGAGTTGGTAAAAGAAGAATGCTTGGAACATTCAAGGAAAAGAGGAGAGAGGGAAGAAGCATTATATTTAATTCATAATGTGGGGAGAAGAAGAGTGAAACAAAATCAGATGACCCCTCCTTAAGAGTCAAATCCACTTCAACTGCACAAAAGGAGGTTAACTTCTTTTGCCATACATAAAACATGCAAAACTTCAGGGTTTTTTTATTTTCAATAATAATAAAAAAGGGGAATAGTCAATAGCATCTTTTATCTGAGTCAGGTTCAATATCTTTCTCCTGTCCTAACCCAGGCATTATTGCTGCTGTTTGGTTCAGACTGCTCTTCCTACAGCTTACAGAGTTACAGTACAGATGACGTTAATTCTGCAATTTTAGTTCCAGTTCCCACTGACCATTTTTTTCATGTGTTTCAAACACTGCAAGCAAAGAGACATTGTTTTACTTGTAGAAACGAAGCATTAAGAAATCAGAACTGAAATGGCAGGACTCCCTCATTAAAGATGAAATACAGATGCTGTATGGTGCAGTTTGTAGGCAGATTGTGCAAAGCAAAACTCCCTGAGCCTGTGTAAGCTCCAGGGCCCAAGAGGATTTGCCTGTCCCCACACTGCCCCTCTCTGCAGTTCAGAGATACCTTGTTTTGTTCTCAGTTCTTTGGCATTGGATGAAAGTCCATGTGCTGCTCTATATCAGATTAGTGGTCTGAATGGGAAGTCAGATTTAAATAGTTTTAAGACAGAGGAAATCTTTCTTTCTAAATAAATATCACAAAAGCCAAATATTCATCAACCTACTGTTTGTGTAGGAAAGAGGCCAGTAAAATCATGCATAAAGGTGCTGAGCCATGCTGTAAGTTTATTGAGTTTCCTGACACAGACCCCTCTGCTATAGCTTGTGGAGGCTTCCCCAGCAGCAGCCAGCAGGACGTGCTTGAGCAACATTAGTTTGGGGAATGAAACTATGGTTTTTGTGATGGGTGTTCCAGATGGGTCTGTCAGAAATCCAGCTATCATTCCCTGCTGTTAATCAAGATAGTGAGGTTTAGCTCCGAGCAGATCTGTCTGATACAGAGCGGATCCCTCTCACCCCTGCCCCCCGGATTTAAATGCAAAACACATCGGTGGCTCCTCGGGCACATGTTCTTTGTCCTCTCCCCCAGTAATACCCTAACCCCTCTGCTGCAGGATCTGTCCAACCATGTGAATTTTGTGGTCCTTTTCTAGATATAAGCACAAGATCAGAGGGAGAAGTGGTGGGTTTGAAAAGCAGCTGTGCCCATGGCTCTCCAATGGTGGAAAATCTGAACTGCCTCCAGCTGAGCAGGGAGTTGAACCAAGGACTCCCATGATCTGTTTTCCCTGCTGTTTCTCAAGTGAAAACACAAAGTTACTCCCTAGAAATGGCAGAGACAGGTCCTGTAAAGAGCAGGGGGATCAGTACTGTGTCAGCAGCAGAACTCTTCAGCTCACTGACAGTAACTCTGCTCTGCAAGGTGGATGAAATTGAACTGATCTGATTGTGAGCCTATCTGATGTCTTCCTGAAAATCACAATAAAGTGACTTTCCCGAGGTGTTGAGGAAAACTTGTGGCATTAAGGGCTCCATTTTGGGGTGAAGTTTTGCATCAGCTTCTAGCTTGTTTGAAACCTCATCAAAAATTATGCAGCACTCTGGCACGACACTGGTGCAACTTCAGATTGAGAATTATCTCATGGGATCTATTCACCTAAACATTTGCCTTTCAACCCAACCTAGTCATGTATGGCCCTGCTGTGCCCTATGAGGACAGACACCTCCAGATGGCAAATCATCCTCTCCCAAGGGAAACATCTAAGCCGCTACCTGCCTTTCTCCATGGGCTACAGACAGACTGGGTGACTGGTTCTGACTAGATGGTTAAGGATGAATTAATTGAATCCCAGCTTAAGCCACAGAGTCTTAGTCTCCATAGAAAAGCTGCTTCGGGTGGGTGAAAACAACATTTTCCCTAATGCACTCACTGTGCACTCACGGCTGCTCTCTGAGTAGCCCTGGGCCACACCTAGGGCTTCTTCGAGCTGGAGCAACCTTTAGATGTAAGGGTTATGTTCAAAGCTGCTTTCCAGCCTTCCATTTGTGCCACAAACAGGGCTGTACAGCAGTGAAAGGCTCTACTTTTTGTTACAGGATGGCGTTATTCTTGTTTCATTGTCTCTGTTACTGGGGCAAAGGTTTGTGGAAGAGGTGTGCCTGCCACTCATTTGGCACACAGTTCTGTCAGGCTTGGGAATTATCTGATTTTATTATCAAAGTGTTCCCTGGCCTCACAAATTGCCAGGTAAAATTCTATAGCTCATGAAGAAAGCCATACAAAACAATCATAATGGTCCCTTCTGGCTGCTCCAGAACATTTTCCCCGTGTACTTCATATCTGTTTGATCCTTCTAACTTCATGTCATTTCAAAGGAGAATTGGACTTTCTGAAAGCATGCCTTTAAAGCTCACTCTGAGATGGATGTGCAAAAACTAGAAGTCAGTTCTTCCGATGAGGGTTTACTCAAAGGATCAAGGTACAATGTGTATTAGTTCTTCCTTACAGGAGCAAGAAATTAATAGAGAAATGAATGGAAATCCTGAATCTATCAAGGGTCATCATGCCCTGTGCTGTGTATAAAATCACTTCCTCATGTAAGTGCCACAGCCCTCTGGTTTTCCACCGATCTTATGCAGGCAGGTATTTTCCCCCTAATTTTGTTTTTGCTGCTGTTCAAATTCACCACTCTTATGCAGCAGTTTCTAAGTGTGCAATTCACTTTTGAATGGGAGGTGAAGCTGCAACCCAGGCCGTGGAGAGTGGACTCACAAACATCCCAGTGTCTCTCCAAACACCTTCTCCTGCTTCCTCTCCTATCCTGGCTAGCAACACATGGAAAGCTTTTGTCATGGAGGACATTCTTGGGCAGGAAGGAAGCAAGGGCTGTGGCCAGGAGCCATTGTGGCCACCTGCTTGGACATTCACTTCAAAGGACAACAACCTGACAACCCCAACGTGCAACCAACCAAGCTGAACATATCTGCATGCAGAGTTCACCCAGTATTTGGGGCTGGGGGGTAAAAGACCTTTGCCCAGGCTGAGTCTGACCAAGGAGCCTCAAACAACAGCAGCAACAGGATGATGGTGCCAGCGAGAGCTGAGCCAGCATTGTGCTGGATGTGCTCTGTGCTGCAGTACATCTGAGGCATGCCATTCTTCCCACATATACTGCTGTACCCACCCAGTTATGAAAGAGCACTTGGCTGCCTGCCCTGCTGCTCCGACATTGCATCTTTATCCTGAATTAAACTCCAGTCCAAACTCTGCTAATACTCCTTTCCATTATTGCTGTTTAGAAGGAGAGGGACTCTAATGGTTTAACACCCTGGAAAGACTCTGAGGCAAGTGCCAGCACAGCAAGAGGCAGGTGGACTTGTTGTTCCCAGTTCAGGGTAGCTTGTGCAGGTCAGGACCAGCAATGGAAACGCTACTAGAGAGACATTAACAGATGACAACAACCAGACTACTAAGCCAGGCTCTCTGGAAGATTTGCTTTTTGGCTCTATCCATGTGCTGATATCCAGGCTATCCCTTTCATGGTGCAACATTGTATTTCCTGAAGAGAAGGGTCACTCACAAGGAGGATTGAGGAAAAGCTGCCTGTAGGAATGCAGTAGAAAAGGGTTCAAGGATCCTGGGGGACTCCCAGAGAAACAGCAAAAGGGTTCCTGTCTCTTGTAGGGAAAGGCAGGATGACCTGATCTCCTAAAGTTAGATGAGCAGCCAGGTGCTTGTGTGTGCTGGTCACACCATCCTTTTATTTATTGTGTTTTTCCTTCACAAACTGATCTCTCTGCATTTGCCCTTTTTGTCTTTGCATGCAGAGTATAATCTAACTCTGGGATGTGGCTCAATATCCTTTCTGTCCACAGGCCTCTTAGGTAGAGCTTAGCAATTTACTGCTAAGGGGTAATCAGAATATCAGGTATCAGAATACCAGAAAATGGCCAGTGTGAATGGGCCATTGTACCCAGTGCCTTTATGGGTGTGACTTCACATGGATCTGCACTGGATCTGTGTTATTAAACAAAAGTGGTAAGGAAACAAGAAATGGAAATCAAAAACTCTCTGTAGATATTAACTCCTGCAAGGTTCAAAAAACAAGAGAAATGAGGCTGTTATCAGCTCTTTGTATGCATTTATTCCAAACAGGGCCAAATATCACTGAAAATGTTGCTTCTTCATGTTTCTAACCAGAGGGGCTTATTCCATCACCATGATATTGTATATTTCTGGGACATCCTCTCCTGGGATGTGATGAATAGTGTCACTCATTACAGTAACTGCTGCTCACCATGGTCTAAGAGCCAGAAGCAGGTGACAGAGAGGTGTAAAACAGATGTGACCTTTTCTCAATATATCTGAAACAGAATTTATGCAAAATTGAGGTAAGGTGTTCACGACAACTCAAAAGTTACCCCAGGGGCTGGTGAATGCCACATGAACAGAGAGTGAGGGGTCCTGTATGTCCAATGAGAGCCATGAGTTTGTAAGAGCTTGTTTCTATTACCTGTGGGTTTGAGTTATAAGATGCAAGCAGTTGGCTCTGCATCTGAAGGTAATTATTTATTGTGTATTTTATGGCTGTTTACAAATGTGGTTTGAAGAAAACAATGGAATATGTAACACATTGTCTTTCCCCAGGTCTTCAGTCCATTAAGTTTGTATTATTATAAGTGGTTAGACTAGAAATTTAAGTCATTGTTATTTATATTAGAGATAAAGCTAAGGATTCAGCTGAGCTCCAGGCTGCATTTTGAGAGCTGCTGTGTCAGGGTTTGAGAATGGTCTTGATCTGAAATACAAAAGGATCAAGACAGGCTGGTTGATCCTATGATTAGATCTTCTCATAAGAACAGGCCTTCACTCATGGTCCTAATGCAAGCACCTTGTGTGGCCACAGTCAGTTAGGGTTATTTTTTGAGAGTATTTATGGAAAAAAAACCAAAACCAAACACGAACACAACTAGCACTTAGGGAGACAGAGATCCCCCAGTAGATTTAAATGGCATAATGCTGAGATTAATTTGAAGGTATTTTCTGCCATGTATGGGGTAAACCAGCAGTTTCCACCTGCTGAGACATGCAGCCTTCAGTTAGCTCACCGTGAGAGATTTAGCCCAGGTCTATAATGGCTGAGGGTTGTGTCATTGTTGTTCAATGGCTTCTTTGATAACCATTTTTACTGAAACATCATTCCAGTTAGCAAAAACAGAAAGGAGAGATGTTTATGCATAAGGAACAAGAAAAAGATGCAGAAATTATGAATGCTGCCCCAGGTGCCCTGCAGACCTGTTGGATGTCTCGGAGGGAATCTGCTAATCCCTTGATATGCTGGTTCACCACTTAACAATAATCCTTCCTTCTTCCTACTCTTTGTGTTTCCTATTTATCTTTTCAAGTCTCCAAGGCAGGAAACATCCATGTGAGATGTGCTGGTATCACAAGGCCATTGTCAGGTGAGGAACTTCTGGGGCAAGTGTGTTGGAATAGCTCTCATCCATGATGACCAGAAGCAGAACCTTTATGGAGCAGACAAAAGAGACCCTGGAGCTGAAATGGGCAGGAAGATTAAAATCATTGTGCTGAGAAGTGCTACCCCAAGGCAGATGGGGGAGTTGCAGAGGAGCTTGCCTTGCCAATGAACATTCTACCTGTTCATAGAAGATTGTACACCATGCTCTAGGGCTGGCAAGCCAGGGCTTATCTTTTTCAGAACAAACTCTGATAGAGACTGGGTGCCATTTCTGTGCCTCAGGCTGCTGTACACAATTCTTCTTCAGCAGCAATTCTCATAGGATCTCAATCCAAGGTAGGGCTCTGGCTATCCTGAAATGTAGGATTCATTGCAAAATCTGCAGGCAATGGTGCTGGCAACTGAGGATTTGCCTCTGGGCCTGGCATGTGCTTAAACTACTCATGAGCTATCTGGGCTCCTCAGCTTGATTTCCATCCTTGTTTGACTCATACTTTATTTCAAGGATTGTTTGCATTTTTATGCCTCTGAGACTAGGTCCCGTGGGAATCCTTCCCAAACTCCCTACATTGACCTCCTGTTTTTCCAGCACACAACCCCTTCTCAGAAGAGGTCATTTGATCCTCTACCATAAATACATGAATCAAAACTTTATGCTTTTATGGGATTTTGCCTGAGTTTTTCAGTTTCACAGCACTTCTGAAGGTGGATCCAAAGTTTTAAGGGCCCCAAACAACTTGATTTAGTGGGTGGCACCCCTGCCTCTGGCAGGAGGCTGGAACTAGGTGGTCTTGAAGGTCCCTTCCAACCCAAACCTTTCTATGATTCTATGATTCTATGATTCAGAGCATTGTGCTATAGTGAGGTTCAAGGGAAGAAATCAGAGGAGCATTTTGAGAAAGCTTCACCAATTCTCCACGTAAATCATCAAGCATTTGGTCACAGGTGTTAGCTTGGCCCCAGCCTGTTAATTAGCTTAACACCCATTATCTAAGAGACCTAACCAGTACCTAAGTTTACAGAGATAGACACCTCAGAGATGGGTACAGGATAGGAGAACAGTTCTGCTATAAATCTCTTCTGGCCTTATGGGGAGGTCAAACACCTCTGTCAGGTCTTTATCTGTACATGACTGAAACAAGTTCAGTCCCACCCTAATTATGGAGGGCAGTCTGTGGAAGTCAAGCTTAGGTATTCTTAGAAGAGTACCCACGAGTCAAAAAAAAAAAATCATATATGCATAGGAATTCACAACTAGTACCCACCAAAGCTCATTTTCACTTATCTGCAGTTTCAAAATAAACAGTGCATGTCTGTGTGTGCACTTGCACTAGCAACCAGACTTAATTTTTCAATAGGAATCCATAATGTCATGGGTGGTTCAATGGAAAGGTCAGTGCAAGTTGCTGACAGTCTTAATTCATTGCATTTTCAGGGTAGATGTTGCTTCCTGTGACCATGGACCAGGGTAGAGTAAGCAATACCCATAGATGCACAGCTAATGTACAGCTATCAAAGGCCTTTTTTGCTTTTATGTGGCCACTAGCAGTCTGTTGGATGGTATGTCTTGGCATGTATTTGGTATTACCTGGTTAAACATCAAAGAAAACATGTCCCCCTGAAAATAACCCAAAGAAATTATGTTTCCACTAAAATGAGATGGAAGTTCTGGCCAGAGTCAGAGTACTCTTCCTATGCTTCTGATCTGTGAGACAAGAACCTTCAATCATGAAATTTATAAAGGAATACACACTTAAAATGTATAAGATAATGGGCAGGTACAGTAACAAAGAGTTTGCAAAGATATGGAAAATCCTCCCAGGTGGTTGCTGGGGAGGTCTGGAGCCAAATGCTTGTGCTGGCCCTTGCTGCTCCCTCCCTGCTCATACATCTGCCTCACACTAGGGAGAAAGGAGGCTCCTGAAGGACTGTTGGGCACCAGCCCCAGCCTTTCACATATCTCAGTGCTCTGCGGCTTCACGAGTGGAGTGGCTCTGGTGGGAAAGGATGGCTGCTCTGGGCTGCTTACTGGGAAATGAATGGACAGGCCAACACCTCCCAGCTCCTTGGCTAAACCCAAGGTGTCTCATGTTCCTCTCTGATGTGGTTTGCACTTTACCAGAAATGCTGCAGCTGCTGGACCAAAGGGAGAGCTCTAGTTGTTATGGCAAGAATACATCACTGAGTCTTGCTGATTTGCAATAATGCTGCTCCGTCATGGGTGTTATCCTGAGAAACTTAAATTCCTCAGTCCCTTAGGGCTTGTGGTGAAGTGAATGGCAAAGCCTCAATCAGCTCAAGAGCAAAAAACCTGGGATTTTAGGTAGGTGTTTCTTTCCCCTCCCAGAAATGTGATGGGACCGCATCCTCTGCTGTAATCAAACAGTACTTGTACTTGTCACAGTCCCCCTGACCCTGCTCCAGTACACAAACCAACACACACATAGGTACACAGAGTCCAGTTAAAAAACCGAAACAACCAAACCCTAACAAAAATCCCAACCAGCTTTCTCTGTAATCATTTTGGCCAGACTCCTCTTATTTAATAAAAAGTTTTGATACAGTGCAACAATACATGCTGCATGCCAGAACAGGAAGAATGCTACTTTTGTGTAGGTAGGGAAATAGGTCTGATGTACAAAAGAGATACAGTTTTTCCAACACTTTGGCCAAACTTTACACTTAGCATCTCATGTTGGGAGAGGGTGTGACAGTAGATAGGATGTAGCCTTTGAAACTCCATCTCCACAGAGGAAAGACAGATGGAATCCAGCTGGCGGATATCACACGCGTTTTCTGTTCTCCTCGATATCGCAGATCTGATAAACACAGAATAACAAGGCTTTATAGAATGCAGATGAACAGAGGAGCCTATCTGTACGTAAAAGAGAAGGGCCTCAGTTGACTGAATGCTTATTTCTCCTAAATGGAAGTTAACTCCCACGATCTCATAAAGCGAGAATCTACCTGTTCGAGGCACACATTTGTTTATACTCCATACAAATTTCTTGACCTCCCATGGCTGTTGTTATCCTGATCTCATTTAACATCATGTCATGCCAGACTGACATGGATATCAAGGAAAGGCCATGCAGGTGGAGAATGTCCAGTGGAGTTTGCTGGGTTGTGTGAATCTCTGTCTCAGAGATCACAATTGCTGGTTTGTGATCATCCAAAGCCTGCACTCTGGCTTTTAAAATAAAATCTTAGAAAACTGGGAATAATGTGCTAAGACAAGTGTTGTCTGGTGATGGGAACCAGGAAGTGGTAGCTGTGAATACCTGAGTGTGAATGACTCATCCAGTGACCTCCTTTGGCTCTGCTGTGTCCTCCTGTAACCTCCTCATCTTCCCTGCTTCAGACAGAGCTGCAAGGCTTTGTTACCCAGAGGATTTTGTGGTATGATTCTGTGCTCTCCAGCAAACCTGCCACAATTAATAATAGAAGATGCCTAAATTAGGATCTGATGTTGCTCAGGCTATTACTGTGGGTTTCACCTGTGCAGATATTGGGTCACATTCTAAAATGTTTTTGATTAATAGAGGATGAATTTTTATCTCCTTTTACCCAGTAAGGCAGCACTATATTAATGGAAAGTGAAGCCATGACAGAATGTGGCATTATGTTAGTTTTGATTTCCTCCCTATACAAAGGAGCTGATGCTGACATGAAATCCCTAAAGAGGTAAATTTTATGTGTATGTTCATTTAATTCGCCCCTGTACTGGGATGGTACTCAAACATCTTTTTTCTGTTTTCTCCTGTATAAATTACAGCAAAGCATTTCCTTCCTTTTCTGCTATTCTTTTATGGATGAAGGAATTGGTGTCACACAAAGGAAATTCCAGAACATGGACCATCTGGCAGTATCAGCAAAAGTCTCAATTGTATCTTAGATGTCAGCTCCTGAGCTTGGCCCACTGCTACCATTTAAATCTATTTATAATTTGTGAGATCATAGCCATAAGTTTTGCTTTTAGTTCTCCCCAAATGAAGCAGTGAAATCCATTTGCAAAAGACTTCTGGACTCTGAAAAGACACAATGAAATACAAATAAGATCACAGGTGGTTATAGAAAAGTAGATTATTGGACCTTAAACTCCTGTCTCCAACAATGGCCACATCTGCAGCTCCAGAGGATAGAGCAATCTCCTCTTAACCCCTACATACTTTGGAGCCCCTCTGCTTTTGCCTGCTGGACTTCAAACCAAGTAAACAAACCCATAGCAGTGAGATACCTAAAACCAGGAGTAATTTGAAGAAGATTTACCCAAAGTCAATTGCTCTGAGTAGGAAAAATCTACTCCTAACTTTCACTGAATGACTTTACTCACTCCTCACATATTTTTTACCTCAGCCTTTCAAACTGGAATTCTGGGTTTGTACAGCCGCAGCTCCTGTGCTTGCAGAGAGGTACTCACATCTGTGTCCATTGTGAAGCATACAAGGCATGGTGTCGATTCGAAGCCTAAGTGCCCAGAGCCTTCACCTCCTGTGCACTCTGCTGCACACTGGAAACACCTCCTCAATTCCAGCTCTGCTTTTCCTATTCAGGACAGCAAGCGTCTGCCATGTTTTCCACCTCATGTCTGAAACTACAGATCAGGAGAGAACTGCTTCTCCCTTGAAGGATAAATAGTTTCTACAGGTGATAGGTTTCATCTGTCTGATAACAAGATAAACACACGGACAGAAATTGAATTAGAAATGCACTTTTAAGGGGAATTCTTTGGTGTATCCCTTAAATTTTGTTTTGTTCTTCCTGAAGTCAGTGTAGTGGCTTTCCTAACATTATTTCCCTATTTTCAGCCAATAAAAATCATATTGGTTATAACATTAGTAGAGAATACAATATACTAAGGGCATTGGGATGGAGCTGTGGATGCTTTCATTGTTTCCTATTAATTTTTCAAGGGTACTTGGTTTATCTGCCCTTTTACCCAAGTTTGATTTAGATTCTTGGAAAGAAAACAGAAAAAAATTACCCCATTAATAATGTCTCTTAATGCATAGGATGGTTCTCCAGCAACACACGCTCTGTGTTTGGTTATTTTAAATAGATGCTGTATCCCTTTAGGAAGATTCCCTCTAGGAAGATTTTCTTTAGGAAGCCTGAATTCTAAATGTCCTTTCTATAGAAGTACACAATATGGAAAAAAGGAAAAACCCTAACCTAAGCCTGAAAGAAGTGTATTTGGTATTTAAGAAGAAAGCCTGAGTGGTGACAAGCTTTGCAGTAGTCATATACAACAGAGAAGCTCTTGTGCAATGGAGTAGAGGCTTATCAGTTTCTAGCTGATTTGGGAATTCTATTAGATCATGTTTCATAAAGTACCAGATCCAAGTAGTGATACTTTCAATTTGAAATCACAAAGGTATGAAAAGCAACACAGCTACAGCCAATAGTGCTGCTTCACTGAGGAAACAAGGGGTTGAAGTTTTGCTTTCCTAATTTCTCCAGAATTCACTTTTTGCACTGGTATCTGTAATGCAGACTAGGAATCTTATGAGAAGTCTGCCCTGCAGTCTGAATTTTGTCCCAGACTCAAAACTGTTGTGAATATTCCCCAGCGAGCCTCTACTTATGGGCAGCTGTCAGTCATTTGTCCTTTTGCTTCTTGAGGCAGGTTAAACATTTATCTTGATTACCTTCTGCTTCTTCTACCTTTCTTCTCTTTCTCTTAGGGTTCTACATCTTCTGATGTTTCTGGCTTTTTCTCAGAAGCTTTGATGACATCACATCTTTGTTTTTCACTATGGTTAATTGGTATTGACCCATTTCTCACTGTTGTGTTCTGTTTTCACACTTTACACGTGTTAGTGGTCTAGATACTCACACTCAGCCTAATGGGCTCTGAGTCACTGATAAAGCAGAGGATTCTCTTGAAATCTTTAGATCTGAGCTGTTTTCTGGACAGAATAAGAGGTCTTAGACTATACAGACACAAACCACAGACAATCACCCCAACCTAGATAACATCCATGTGAGAAAATGGGTCCTTTTAATACCCCAGACACTTACACCTGTGTTTTACACAGAACAATATGACTTACAATTCAGTTCCCTCATCTTTTCATCTTCATGGATCTTCCCAAGCTTTTTCCCAACTACCTGTTTCATATAATTCCAATGCTCACAAGAAAACACTATCATGTAATATCAGTGGTATATTGTCTACAGTAAATGGGAAAAAGGACAAGACCTGTAGTTCTGAGACTTTCTTCTTATCAGAAATAGTCCACAGCATATTCCATGTGCCTGAGGAAAAGCCTAATTGCAACAATGGCTTCTCGAATCAGGACTGGAGTCCCACATAATCAGTATCTGGTAGCAGGTGTTCATCTGGTAGTTCCACTTAACAAAAGGTTGTCCCTTACCTAACAGACACAAGTTTCAAATTATCACTGAAAATATTACTGAGAGCAGAATTTGGCATCATCACTGCTAATCCCTTCCCTTTGGTTACATGTTCCTCACTGCACCTGGGAGTAAACACTATTACTTGCTCACTTCATTCTCTCCTCTCATTTTTTTTAAGCTTTCTAATTATTGCACTATGAAAGAGAAGGGAAAATACCTAAGACAGGCATGAGGCAGAAGAAACATCCCCAGGATTCAGCATCAAGTAACTTGTCAACATTACTGCTTTCCAGACACATGAAAAAGTTGTCTGAGGAAAGGAGAGGAGGAAAACACAGATAAAGAAGGCCCCTTAAATCTTGCAGAAAAGAAGCATCACAGGAACCAAATTAAAGCCAGACTCATTCATATGAAAAATAAGTCAGCAACAAAGATGACTAACCACTGGAACAGTACAGAGGGAAGCTGTAAAATTATTTCCTATGTCCTGGTGTCTTCAGATTGGGACTGTATTCTGTTCTGAAAAATATGCTTTGATCAAAGAAATTCTTGGACTTGACACAGAGGACAGAGCCTAGATAAGGTGATCATTCCTCTGACCTTAAAACTCTACAAATATGTACCTTCAGAGAGAAAGGCCAGACTGTGGCTGCAGTCTGGCAGAGGGACACCAGAAATTTTGGTCCGAGGCCTGGCTCTGTTACAGATTTCCAGAATAATCACAAGGAAGTTGCATAGCCTCTGCTCACCATCTGTAAAGTCTGGAGAATAATCCTTCTTCTGTTCAGCTTTTTAGCAATTTGGGGTATGGAAAGCAACTTATTTGGTGTGGGTACAGACCTTTCCTGATGTCTGCAAAGGCAAGTCTGTAAGCATCATTGCAAAGCATAGGTATCCATAAGGAAAACTTGATGCCACAGAAGGAAAATATATTAGAAGGGAGATAAAGAAATGCCTTTCTTTCAGCAGTAGTCTCCTGAGTGCAGTTAAAAAGCAACACATCAGAGTGTGGGGATGGTCACTCAGCCGGAGAATTATGATTTCATCTCAGGATGCTTCTGGATACAAATAGCATCCAAGGCCTCTTCATGAGGGAGCCTCTCACTTCCTCCAGTGGCATTTGCAACATTGCAGTCATTTATGTTCTCAACAACAATAATCAAATGACCAGTGTCTGTCTCTATCCACGCACAATGAAGACTTGTGCTCTCTTTGCTTAGCTAAGAAACTTTGTGAGCTTCTGCCAAGAAGTGAAAGATCATTTTGAATGGCTGGAACAAATTCAAACCATGTCCCAGGGAGCTGGAAGGCTCACAGGCCTTGTCCACTGCCCAGCTGCTCCTCCCTTCCCTACATCTTCATTGTGTCTGCCTGTCTCTATCACTGCTGGAGCTAAATTAGCTGCTGCTCCACCTGGTAGCTGGACACTCTTCCAGCTTTGCCCTTCTCCTGTCACTGGGACTGAAATATGAATAGCCTTTCATGGCATGTAGGAAGTGAGTTTTAGGAAATGAGCTGAGCATGAGCAGGGCTTCTACTCAGCCAGGGAGGAAAGGACTGAATCCCAGCTGGAACCTCAGAGCAACATCTCAATGAGTCCTTATGTGGGCTGCTGTGAGTTATGTCTGCTCTAGAGAGAATGGGGACTTACACAGCAGTCTGTGCTAAGATTCCAAGCACACAAGATATGCTCTTTGCTCCAGAAACTTCTGGGTTCAGTCCCTGATAATGATCAACATAGATATATAGATATAGATATAACCGTATTGTAACATAACATATGTAATAACACTTCACATATATAAGGAATTCTTTATAATAAATAACTTCTTTATCTATGAAGATTATTTCTTTTTCTCTGAATATAACTACTTCAGCAGTGAGATGTACTCCTAATAAGACATCTTCTTTATAAAGAGAAAACAGAGCTAGCAAAAGAAAGCAGTAGCCACCAGCACACAGATTTTCTTGGGCTATGCTAAGGGTTGCAAGGAGAATAATAGGCACCATTGTTTCCAGTTCCCCACTATTCCTAAAAAGCCTCATCAAGCTACAAGCATGACCAGTGTCAGAATAAGGCACTGAAAGATATATGAAGGTTTGGAGAAGGAAAGGGAAGAGACAGCTGTTGGGATGAGTGGAGAACCATATCAGAAATAGTAAGACACAGCTCCACAGAGCTAAAAGATGCACTTGTGTTATCCTGCCAAGCCCTCCTTGGCACAATGTCTCTGTATGTGATCCTCTTAGTCTATCGCTGGTTCCCTGCGATATGTGTCTATCTGGTTTCTCACGGCTGCAATAAACCCTTCTACTGCACTAATCTCATTTAACAGTTCCACTGACTTGAAAAGAACCCAAGTAAAATTGCTGTGCAATTTCTGCTGGCGCTATTATGGCTGTATCACTTGTCAGCTTTCATAAACAAGATAAATATAGTTAAAGCATCAGATATGAAGAAATTTGGCATGTTGCAGCAACACATCAGAAATATTTTTTGACAGGTACCGTATAAAAAAAGAAACAAGAGAATGCCAGAGAGGATAAAAACTTCAAATTTCTCTTTTTGCAAAATTCTTTTGCCCAAGGAGCCTGCAAGAACTCAGTGTACACTGCCTTTTCAGCACCGTTAGCTAACTGTTGTCTCACACAGCAGCTGGACCCAGACTGACTCCCTAAAAGAAGTGAGTTTTGATATCAGTCTCAGTATCTTAAAGAGCCTCTCATCTCAGATTGCATCACTGGGATCCAGCTACCTGGAAGATAAAAGGCAGAACATCAGGAGGCATGCAAAGCTGGAAGGAGGGGGGAAATGTTCCTGTTAGGGTGCAGGGAAAACCCCTACTCAAATGTATCTCTGACGTGTTTTCACAGCAAGAGGACGTCCTATCTGAAGGGCCTGTGTGAAAGATCATCCCCCACTCTTCCCCACACAAGTGGTTGGTTTGTGCCCGCAGCTACTCTGTGCTCCAAAGAAGACAAGAATCTCCCCTCTAGCACCTGCATGAAAAGACCAAGCCCAACAGATCTCCCCACGCCCAGGAAGTACCCACGCTCTGCTCCCTTATCACCTCCAGGAGCAAGGTGATGGAGAGGTGAGGTGGGGGAAGGTAAGATCTCAGCCCCACAGGTGCTGACCAGGGTGTGCCAGAGGCTGGGTGCAAGAGGCACAGGGAAAGCCTTGCTCAGGGACAGTCCATGGGGTGAGTCTGGGCTCCCCCTTGCTGTCAAGCCCTGAGCCCTCTCAGAGCATGTGGAGGTCAAAGCAGCAGCAGAAAACATGAGTCAGCTGTGCTGAGACCTGAGCCCATGGCTCCAGGGGAAGTAGGTGCTTCCTAACATAAGGTCAGGACTCTATTTTGAAGAGATTCAGGGATCACAGGAGAGACTGTATTAGCTTCTAGCCAGAGAGGAAAAAGCCAGCCCTAAAAATAACTGAATTATGAAGGCCAGTGACAGAGGTCAAGGCACTGATGCTCAGAACATGAAGTGGCTGGTTTCTACTGTTGTCTGAGTGCTATCCCATCAATGAAGAACTCCAATGATAATACACATCTCTTGTCACTCGTGCAGCTGTAGAATAGAATGGGACAGATTTTCAGCATTAGGAGAGTTTAGGACATTTATGATGTCACCTTATTAATTTTTTTTTTAATATTGGACATCAAAGTCTTGACAGAGATACTTGTGGAGAGGGGTGTTGAGATTTGAGGGTGGCAGACTGGGCAGACAGGGCAGGATGTTATGATTAAATAAAGAGCTCTTTGTCTTGTGACATCTTGCTTTGGAGGAAATGAAATTCTGATCTCTCCACACCTGTGCCTTTCCTATTGCAGTAAAGAGTGAAAAACATGCAGGATTTCTGTGGAAGGTGATGGGAAAATATTTTCCTGCCTTAGACTGGGGCGAAGCATTTATCTTCAACCATTTGCCTCAAAGAAATAAAGGCTCCCACTAGAGCTGTGTCTAAATTGTGTGCCAGATATGAATTTGAGCCCTTTCTTGTAGTCATACTGAAGGTTCATCCAGTTGATCCACGTGTAAATAGACATCTTCTCTTTAAAGACAGGAAGATACAGGCAGTCCAGAGTGGTGCCAGCTTCTTCTGGGCTGCAGGCTATGGAGCCCAGGCACCTCTAGCACTGCAGATCTTACCACATTGACTCCAGAAAAACATCTGCAGTCTCAAATGAGTCAGAACTCATACAGTTCTGGCACCCCAAATTGTCTAATGCCCAGGAGCAATCAGGGAAAGTGAGAAAGAAACTTCTAGCTGAAATGAGCTCACTACTCTTCTTATCGCCTTGGCTCTAGGAGGCTCCCTATTGCTTTCCTAGTAGATCTTCTGACTGTAGTTTTAATTACTGACATATTTTATATTTTATATGGTAGAGAGAGTATTTTTCCACTGATTAGTTATGCTAATTTCTGGAAACAGCAATAAATAGTCTAGAAAAAAATACATGCTAGTACATTTGTCTGTGAAGACAGTTATGACCTGTCATATATCAGCCAGCTGTTATTGATCAGAATATTAAGTTTATAAGTTTATGTACTTTCTGAACATTTACAACCTTTTTTAAGCTAATTAAAAGTCAATCTTCATAATAGACAATAATTTACTCCATAAAAATATATAGTCCCAGGAACACTGGTGAGTAGACAGCCTCAATCTGTCCATGTTTATGTAGAGAGTTTTCCAGACCTTTAAGGACTATAAAAATAAAACAATCCAAGTGTGTGTCTTGGAAGGGTAAGAAAACTCTCTGTCATTCATCTTTGGCCATTGTAGTAAGAAGAACTCTCTACCAGGAGGACAACCTTCACTGTTTTCTCATACACCACGTCAGGTCTTAGCAGTGATCTTATTAACATGACTGCTGCTGTTGTTCAGAGTTGTGCTGAGGCCACTGAACTGGAGCCATGGCAAGCAAACTGGATTTAAATCATTTCTGCTTTCCTCAGCCTCTGACCTCCCATGTGGATCACAGCTGGGCTGGACCTGAGCTGGCTCTGGTGGGACAGCTTCAGCTGCTGCTGGAGTCATCACAATGCCGGTGACAAACCAACTGCATGTGTGTGAGAGAGAGCAAGAGAGCAGGGGAACCTTGCCTCAAAGATATGTTTAAAAGTGCCATCCCACTTTAGTCCCCAGTGGCAACCATAAGCCTTGTCTCTCTCTGTTTCTCTTCCCTGTTTTAGGAGCCCAGGTAGTTGTTTTGTCCATGGTTATAGAACAGCTCCTGAGATGTGAAGGATCCTGCTTGTTCTGGTTTTCACCACCTGCAGCAAGCGGATGTGAACCCACAACATCCTTAACTGCATTCTGATCCAACCAAAACACAAGCACTAATCACACAGTTACAAAGTCCTTTGGCTGCTTCAGATGGAAAGATTTATGTCCTCAAAGACTTGGCCAGCCCATTATTGCTCATTCATTGTGTTTGCCTACAAGTTATGACTGCTCTTTCCATTTAATTTTTAATGTGGCTGTAGCCTTGTCTCACTAAGCTCCAGGAAAATTGTAAAGGCACTGGCTGTTACTGTGAACCTATAATCTCTTGGCAAAAGCAGTGTGGGCAAGCAGAGTCTCTCCCCATTGCACAATAGTTCACAGCACCACGCTCTGACCCTTATGCAGGAGCCACGTTTTTCTTCAAAGCAAGTGTTGCATTTTGCATGTGCTCCAGTCAGATGGTTGAGCCAGAGAAAAGTAAAATTTCCCAGATGAAGCATATGGATTCAGTGAACATCTGAATCATACATTGTGGGTCTACATGTGGTTTATTGCTATTCATAAAGCTCATTGTTATACTTACCTAGTGTTTATCTTCTGTTTCATTTTTGCTGAGTGTTCATCACTATCTCACTATCAGTAGTCTAGGTCCTGAGGGGAACGTTAATAATTCTGGTCCTTAGATTTTAACCCAAAGCAGATTATATTACTATGATATTGGAATTTAGTGACTTAAGATGTTTTCCATTACAGTTGTTTTTATTTAGGCAGCATATCCCAAATTGTCTCCATTCTAGCTTTCCAACATTTACACCTCTTTTGCAGGTGTACCCAAACTGTGAAGCCTGATGCCAGCTATCAGCAAACCACCTACACAGGGACCACCATCCAAACATGGGCAAATTTTTCATACATAGGTAGCAGATGGTTGTTCCTACTGCCAACAGTTCAGTGTACTGGCATATGCATGTAGATGGCTCTGCCCTGGAGCCCAGGTTATTCACCCAAAATGCAAGAGATTCCTGCATGTCTCTGAGCCACCAAGGACTTCCAGAAAGGATTGGAGGTGCTCAAAATGCCAAAAAAAGGACAAGAATGGAGAGATGCCATTGCAAATCCACATGGTCTGGGTTAAGTTTCCTTCTTTCCCAAACAACTGCTTTAGGCCCAGCAGCTGCAGCATTTCTGCCAAAGTGCAAACCACATCAGAGGGGAGCAGCAGACACCCAGTTTTAGTGAAGGAGGTGGTGCCCAGGCATCCATTCATCCCTCAGCAACCAGACCCAACTTCTGTCCTTTCCCACTGGGGCCACTGTCTGCTGGCCCCTTCAAACCAAATGCCAAACAGGCAATTCTGCTGACCACGGCATGAGCAAGCTGAACAGCAAAGAGTCCTTTGCTAGGGTGCCAAGGTCTCATCCCATTTAATATTTCACAGGGACCACAGCTTGCTTCTGCCGCAGTGGATGTTGCTCTGTGGCATCCATCCCCCACTGGCTGCAAGGGAACGTGGGGTTCCCCAAAGTCGTCCCAGACACCAAGGGCTGTGTCTTGCCCTAGTGCACATCTGGATCACAGGAAACCCCAAGGCAGACCCTGGCTGGGGCTGGAGTCCTCCTGCTAAGCCTCTGTTCCTGTGTGAGAGAGCTGGAGTGGCTCAGGAACTCGCGGGATGCCTGGCACGGGAGAGTCAGTGCAGGGAACAGCTGCAGCAGCTCAAGCCCACGTCACCCTTGGCAGAGAGGCCATGCCAGTGGGGGAGAAAGCCAAGGTGCTGCAGCTGATAAATCATTCACAGTGGCTGGAGGACTCCATGAGCAAGGGAGTGGAAGGTGGCCTGAGCTCCTTGCTCCTCCTCCATCGCCCGCCAGCGCTGTGCCAAGAGCACGGCCACAGGCAGCATTCCCTGCTTTGTGCATTTGTGGGCACAGCCTTTGAGGCCAGGAAAGGCTGTTAGAATCACCTCCATGCCTCACAGAGCCTGAGACATTTTAGCCAATATTTCCTTCTTCTATCCTTAATTCCTGTTTCATGCAGCACCAGACCTCGCATGACCCACAGGATCCACAGCCATCGCCCCGGGTATTGTAGGTATTCAAAGTTCAGTTGGACCTAACAGGCATCAACATTTCCCTTCTTACTCTCTGTTTGCCGTTCCTCACCATGGGCAGCAAACTGACTGATTAATAATTACAACAATTAACTTTTACCAGATAATAGGAAAAAAAGATTAGGTTTGCAGTCGTTAATCTGGGGGTCATCAAAAAAAATCAATGTAATCAATAAAAATGAAAGCACCGTCCTTTGTATATCAATTGAGTTATTGTTTTGTGCATCAAAGATCATGCACTGTGATATAAAATAGAAAACAAAGGGAATTTTAATAGCTTGGCTCTGTCCATACAATGGTGGTGAAGCATGTCTTCCATTCTTTGTTAGCTCCTAGAAATTATTACCTTGTCAGAAAGTTTTCCAATGAAATTATTTTCAGAGATTTTGTGGGGTCAAAGTTATTTCCTCATGACACCTGTGTACTTTTTGGAGTTAAAAAATCATCTGTGTCAAAAATCAACCCATTGGAGATACAGGTTATGGCTAAGGATAATATTTTCAAACCTGGTTGTCCAAAACTGGACTTCTAGAAGGAAAAGCTAAAAAGAACTTAAATCAAGGGCCTAACAATTTATCAGAAACATATGTATGTGTTTATTAAAAGGAGTTTGTGCATTAAGTCTGTGGATGAGAAGGCATAAGCCAAGGTGTCAGAGACAGTCCCCAAGAGCAGCAAATCAGGAGTCTCTAGTGACAAGTTGCTCTCCGCCTTCCACCCAAGAGCAATCACATGGATAAATGGTGGGAAGGAGGGAGAGTGTGTCGTGCTTGCAGCTGGTGGAGACACATTGATGTCATCACATACACTTAAAAATGTTGCCGTCCAAAGGACCTAAAACTTTTTAGTATTTCTGGAAACTGTTCCTCAATATATTCTCTGTCTGTGGCATCATTATGCTTTCTCAGTGAGAAATTATTATGGAACAAATTAAGTTTGAAGCCTTTTGCCTCTGGGTTGGCTATATCCTGGGCATTAATCCTCTAAAAGCACTGTGAATATACTAACTGGCAATGCATTGCTCATGAAAAATAAAGGACACTCTACAATTATATATTTATTTCCATCTTTTAGATTATAGCATTGTGATAACAGATTCAGGAGAGGATGTTTCCTAAGTGATAGACAGAGGTTAATGACTTTGACTTTGCTTGTGGCCATACAAGCTCCTCCCAGCTAGTCATCAATTCCCAAGAAATATGGGAATTGTCTTGAGTGTTGTTGGTTTAACTGTACTTTTAATTCCATGCCAGCCATTAGGAGTGGTGCCTCTTGCATTACAAATACATCTCTTGAGTAACAGCTTTATGCCCTCCCACTTTATTTGGTGCTTATATCTTGTCCCAGAAGTCAGAGAGGGAATTTACTGTGACAATAATTTCACAATAAATATGGCTGTCAGAGCAATAGAAGAAAGCTGGGAACCCAAAGCTGCTACACCATGAGAAAGGTACACCCAGGACCTGAAAGGGGGGTGGAGATTGCAAATACATAAAGGAGCACAAACTCCTTGTGCTGTTCCCCAGCCCCTCCTGGAGCTCCTTGCACAGAGCTGGCTTGTCTGCACAGCACAAGGCAGTGCTGTTGAGCCACCCAAGGTGTAGGCATGCCTGTTCCTGGCTCAGGGATTAGGCAGGGAGAAGGTCCCAGCTGTTTGCAGATATTCTGCTAGCTCGCTTGAGGTAGATTTCTTAGGTATATTCCTCAACTGACTCCAATTTACAGCTGAACACAAAGTCTAAGTCAGGATAAGGCAGAGTAAATTCCATAATAATGGTGTGTTTGAGTGTCATATGTGCTGATCCAACAGCACAAAGGCACAGGAGTCACTGTTCAGGCTATGCCTTAGAGCATGAGTCTGAGGAATGGTGATTTCATATATCTGTAGGATACAGCACTGTGTGAAGAACTGGAGCAAGGTGCATTTATTTTTACTGATATGTCTTTATTTCCTAACCCATAGGTTTTTGTTGTTGTTGACAATGATTATGTATCAAATGGAATTTGTATCCTCACCCAGATTCCCATTTTAAACAATTTTAAATGGAGGTTTTTTGAATCCATCCTTTCCCGAAGGCAGTAGTTATCATTTTGTAAAAACATGTGGGACTTACAGGTGATTACCTTGCTGTGTAATGCTGATGTACAACTGCTCAGTAATTGAACAGTGTGTGTGTTGTGATGGCCAGGACAAGGTGACCTGTAAATGATGTACCTCAATATGCCATCAAAACCTAATGGAGCACTTTGCACCTCTTTCTGTGTCCTCTGATCACCGTCCTCAGAGCCACTTTGTCAGCTCTGATGACCAGATGGGAAAGGACGCCCACATTTTATGGTGAAATAATCCAGTAAGGAAATGCCTGATGGAATGAAAGACTGCTTTGTTGAGTGAATTAAGAACAGTTATTACTGATACTGTAGTAGAAGCCTTCGCTGGATGCAAAGTTCATGCTGACTGAACTTTGGATTTTTAAGTTCAGACCAACTGCTGAGTCTGGACTTTCTGAATATTAAGTTAAAAAAAAAACCAAACCACCTCTCAGCCAGAACTGGGGATAGCCGAAATATCAATATATTACAGAAGTGAAACCAAATTGTAACATGGATTTTAGGATGCAGAATCACTCTGCACAAAGCTTAATAACTTTATTCCTGGGCCCAGATATGTATCTTGGGTACTGTAAGGGTGAAAAAAATAAAGCTTGTTTTAATTGTATTCTATTTGTAAACAGGTACATATTTGCTTTGCTTTAAGGAATAGGTTGGCTAGAGAAAAATTTGTCGACGAAAGCTTCCAGGGATACCCACTAAAGAGCTGATTTCCCTGTTTTCAGCACGAACACACAGGCATGGTTATAGCATAAACCAGTTAATGCACATTGTTATCACTTGTTCTACAGCAGTAACCAAAGCTCTCAGTCATGATCAAAGACTTGTTCAAGATCATGTAAAAACCTGCTACAAGACAGGATTCTCTGCCAGCTCCCCCTGAGCATTTTTTCTTCTGTTTTTCTTCTTTCCACCAGAGTATTTCTAGCTTTAAGGTTAGAAACAAACCATAGTATTTTTGAGCAGATAACAAATGGCTCCTCCAGAAGGGAGGAGGTTGGGGTGGGAAAGGCAAGGGTAGAGGAAGAGGAGTTCCTAACACACACTGCTAAACTGCAGGAGAGCTGCAGCAGCCAACTGACCTCTGCAACGTGAGGCTTCCATGAATTGCTAGAAATGGCAATGATGAGATCACTGCCAAAGATGGACCTAGACACTGCCATGAGGTACTGTGCAGGAAAGACAGCTCCAGACACGGAGGAAATAGCTGCAGGGTCTTCTGGTCTTACAGAGGGGGAGGGAGAAAGGGAAAAAAGTATCTATATTAAATGATTTTGTTAAAATCAGCTGCCAGATAATTCACTACAAATTTAGAGTACCAGCTTTGTCATGAGTTTTGCTCACCAGAAACGTAGAGGTGTAGGAATCAGGAGAAAGTAAGCCAATTTTTAATTTGGTATATATATGTATAGTCCATATTTTAATGGTTTGCCTCTATCCATACAGGTATAGCTGTTATGTGAGCAGGTGGGAAGGTTCAGCTTAGAGGAAGGGGACTTAAATATTGGATGCTGAGCCAGTAAGACTTTTCTGAAGTGGCTGGAGTAGCTACCAAGACCCTGTAACAAATACACCTTTTGGACCTGAAGTCTGATAATGCAGAACTGAGAGGTCTGCTTCAAGCCCTGACTCAGACATGCACCTCCTGGTTTAACCCACCCAAAAATTAAATGGTGCCTGTTGACTCCATGCCAAAGATATTGCCTTGTTTCTGCTAACCTACAAGGTTATTTACACGTTGCTCCATCAGAAATTCCTCTGGAACAAGTGAAGCTTTTCACACCCTGTGAAGCTGGCCCATCATGATGCTTAAAACACATGCAGTATTTCTAAAGAACATAAGTGACAGACATAAAGTTTGCTGTAATCTCCTGGCTGCACTTCTATCAGTGCTAACCACAACCCAACATTGCCTTTTTCTCATGTCTGTTACCATGAGTCAGCACCAACCCTCCCTCCATCCAATCTCCCCTCCTTGACTGTGGTCTAAGCAGAGTTCACACACATTGTATAGGAAAAGATCAGTCCTCTCACTCTGGAAATATCTAGATACATTTTTATGGTTCCTACATAACACAAGATAATCATTACCTTCCCTTCTGACCCCAAAAATTTCTAAATCCAATTGAATTCAATGACTGCACTGCATTCCTAGGCAAGCCCATAAGAGCAAAATAAGTTACCCAGTATGAATCTAATGGGTAGTAGAATATGAGTATACTGCTGGCAGCAACACTGCCATGTAGAGATAGAAAGCAGGGAGTATTTCTTCATTGAATAACTTTAGGTCTGTAATATTTTCTTATTGATACATAACCATTTATTTAGCTTTTACTCAGTAGAAATGTCCCTTTTGGTATAATTATGTCAAATGACATGTCTACATCTCTTGACATATTTACAGATTTTAATATCCTTATCATTAATTTGTTTAGAAACATTGTTTGCAGCTGTCTTCAGACAGACAGAGTGATTACCTCAAATGACATGAGCAGTGTTAGTTCATGAATATTTGTCATTTCAGGTTGTAGAAATTTCATGGAAAGGTTGTGTTGAATAGATTCATGGCAATAATCTGTTGCAAGTACATGGCTAATTTTCTCTTTTTTTCCATTAGACCCTTCAGAAGGTTTCTGTCATAGGATTTGGTCATTTCCATAAAACTTCAACTCCCTTGGTCCATTTTTCAGTGGGATTAGAGCACTGTTCCCTCCTACATTTTTTGTTTGTTACGTGTCCTTCTGCCACCTCTAGAAAGGACAAACTCTCTACATATCATAGGAGTTATAGGCCAACACAACAAAGACCTCTGTCTCTGAGGTTTTTGAACTTTACCCAGTAATGCTTGCTGTGGGAGGAGTTCCTGTGCCCTGTGTATAAGCCACATATTTTTGGTACTTGCAGATATCTCCCGGAAGAAACTGTAACTGCTTTATCTTGTGAAACACTCAGAAACAGAAAAAGTTGCCAAGATTCAGGGTAACAACATTTAGACTTTTTACAGAAGGCCAGGAAAGTTTTTATTCCATAGAAGATCACCATAGACACACAAATCCTAAGAAGAGTCTTTCCTTTAGTGTTTTATTAGTCTTTTCCAAATGCAGATGAAATCAAAGACTAGAGACCATGCAATTATGCAAGGTTTTGCTTTGGTTTTCTGGGAGAAAGACGTCCCAGAAGAGGTTTCCAGAACTGAGGAACTGAGTAGTAGGATTGAGTTGAGTCTTCTGCTCGTGCTGTGTCACTTTATGCTTGAGGAAGCCTTCCCCCCCATCCAGACATCCAAACAACTTTCTCCAGGGCCACCAAAGTCACTGTGAAAGAGCAGAGTGACAGACTTGACTGCAGTGCTGGAAGGTGACAGCATCTCCTGGATCTTGGTAGAAAGGCTTTCCCCACAGCAGCACTGACCTGAGGTCCCCAACTCAGATTCTGCAGCATATTTTACCAGCTTGTTCCACCCTTGGACACCTATGGAGATACCTGCATTGCTTCTGCTGAATCTCCATGCAATGCCTAACAATCACGCCTTTGTCAAATGTGTAGATCACAGGAGGTATCTCCATGGCATCCGACAACATAGGCATGGGTTTATTGAGGGAATGATGCCAGTTTAAATCACTTAAGATTCCTCTGCTTACAGATGCAAAATTAGAAGTGTGTACTTGAATAGATTTCATTAACAATCATTGTTTTGCCTGCTGTAGTCTATGAAGACAGAATTTAAAACAAATTTTATCTTGTGCCTCACCCCAGCTATCTGTACACTGTAGTCCTAACAATGTCCTGACTCCTGCTGGGAAAATAATAAAAATGTTTAATACCCATTTGTATATAAATAGTAATATCAACAACACAAAATCTACTTATGGACCAATCCAGCAGCCAGACCTCTTGTTCTTTCTGGTTGTCACTTTGATAATGCAATACAATCACATGGGCTTGCAGCCCTGTCTGCTTGGTGTGCCATCATTTATAACACATTATCAGAGTGACTGCTGGCAGTAACAAGAGGCCAAGTGCCAGATATGCACAGCGCATCTTTCTGAAAAATATTTCCCTTTTAAAATGCAGATAGGTTGATTAAGAAGTGAGGGAATTCCTCCCCCTTCCCCCAGATGGCTGCGCTGATTCATTGGAAGCCAACCCAGACGAAGCTTCTCAGTGCACTGGCAAAACTCCATGCTCCACCTTCCCTCCTCTATTCAGGTTATATCCCATGGGATTCATCAGGAGAATTTTCCCTGACAAGGGTTGAAAACAGTGATCTATAAGCAGTGAGCAACATCGCCATTTGCTTTAATTAGGCAGGACAAAAAGCTTGCTCGAGGATGCAGTGCAAGGGTACCCTGAGGAGTGTCCTGTTTGCGCTCCGCTTGCTTTGTGTTTGACCAGCCTGCTTTCACTGCACCCCCTCGAATTCAGGCCCAAACAATGTGCTCTCAGAGCTTTCCAGCCACCATAAGTCCCTGCCTCCTTCCTCAATAAGGCTTCTTCTCAGGCACCATCTCAAGGCATCCTAACTACCCTCCCCTGATCCAGCCTGACCTGTTAATCAGTATTATTGAAGAGTTATCCATTTGAACTTCAGGAAGTAATCTGGTGTATTAAGTCCTCCTTTTAGTTTCACTAAATAGTCCCATGACCTCCCTAAAAACCCCTCAAAAGACAAGAAAGGAGATGTGTCCCCACACACAGAGTGCTAATTGGGAAACTCCAATGAGTTAAAAGAAGAGCAGCATTAGAGAAGACGACTTTATGAAGAAGTGACAGAGTTAACTGGCTGCTCTTTCATTGTAATGCCAGCTGACTGTACAGGCCTCCACAATGTTCTCAGGGATGTGGGGAGCAGTGTGTGTTCCCTGGCAGAGACCCAAGATCTAGATTAAAATCTCCCAGAGTTAATTTAAGAAAACAATAATATTTAAAGCTGGAAGGTTGGGATTTTTTTTAGGCTATATCCCACCATGAAACATGTGATCCCTGGGCCTATTTCTTGTCCACATAGATCTCTCCTTGTGAATTCTGTGAATAGCTGGCCCCACATTCTTAAGTGGGAGGACCTAACAGGAAGTTAATAAATTAATATTTTGATTTTCAAATAAATATGAGTTTTCAAGAAATGTTGAAGTGTGTCCCCAATTAAATTATTGTCACAACCCCCAATGCTTAGTAAACTGATCATCACTAATTAGTTTGCACAAAGTCCAGCATTGACACCAGTCTTGGCTGAACTTTTGCAGCTCTTTTAACTCCTTATAACTGTTCACTTAAGGTAGATAGTGTAGTTTCCTCACACTTCAAGCATTTATTCCCAGAGCAGAGGACAGCTTGCAAAGTGCTATGGGATCTGAACGTTTTTAAAGATTATTGCTCAGATCTCAGAACCATCCAGCTGCCATGCTCTTCTAAACCACCACGGCAGGGTGGTGTCTGCCACCCTCCCAGGTGAATATTTGTGTTGTAGGGCCAGTGTTGGCCTGTGCAAGGGCTGGGTGGTGTGCTAGGGAAAACATCCCTGCTGGTCCAGCTCTGCCCTGAAGAATACTGTCCTGGTGCCACATAGACAGAGAAATAAGAAAACTAAACAATTTTCCCCAGATGTTTGTGTTCATGCCTGTAACAGAGGCCAAAGTTGTAGGGTTCCATTGTATGCCATCATTTCTATTTGCACCCCTGCTTCTCCATGTGTTGTTGCATAAAGGTGTAAAGTTTTTCTCTCTCTTCACTTGTAATTTGAACTTTATTTTTCATTCCTTTACATGCTGTGGTACACTATGAAAATTTAAGTTTCCTTGATCAAAGGTTACTTGCAGTTTTGTTTCCGGCGTTTGGTCTTCACAGATCTTAACTTTTCTGTAAGGAGATAGAACATGTGAGGGGATAAACCAGTTAGGGAGGCCAGAGAGGAGGACTAGCAGGAACCTCAATTTCAATGTGTGCACCTTCTTATTTGAACCAGGAATGTAGTACATGAAAGATTAGAGGCCACCCTTCCTCAATCATTACAATGCAGCTTTGTTCGAGTGTCACTGCTGCAGGCAGCTGGGTGCTTTTCTCACCTCAGCTGCCTCACATGCACCATGGGTAGCTAAGAGCATGATAGGCACATTTCAGGGGGAAACTGAGCATCTTTTTCCATGGTGACAGAGGGAGCTGTTCAAATCTCCTTTTAGTTTGTAAGCACTTTTCATTTAGTGAGTCACCACTGGGTCCGAGCTAAAACACCTCTGAGGATCCCATCTGTAGATCATTAACTCCTAAAACCAGCCTCTGAGCAGCACTTTCAAATATCATTTCCAGTGGGGTAGATGTCTGCTGTATGCAAAGGTTTGTTGCAATGATATCAATTCTGGGAAGCATTAATTTTGTTTTCTAGTCAGCAGAGTCCATGCTACCGAACAAGCAAATTTATACTAATCCAAAAATACTCCTTCCTAAAGTAAAGCTGAGCTGGCAGCATTATAACTGCATGCAAAATTGGGTGTACACAGGTTTGTCTATTTGCACAATGTTAACGCGTAGATAAGGCCTTAACAGACACTTTAGTGTCCCTATCATCTCTGAAAGTGAGACTTCAGGGGTATTTCAAGAAATTAAATTTAAAAAGTTCATCTGCACAAAAATGGAAAAAGAAGAAAAAATGTTTGTTGCTACTGAAAGCTTCACTTCCACAAGTAGCTTTTTACAAGAATACAGGCATGTCAATACACCTGGACTTGCCTATCCGACCTGCTAGAAAAAAAGGATTTTTGTGATGCCATCACCCTTAAACCTTCCCCTTTAGCTGCTAGCATCTAGTAAGTAAGTACTAGCAAGTTCACATTTGCATTTTGGCTTTGCAGTTAAAGTAACAAAGTGTTTTAAAACTCTTCTTTTCCTGTCTCTAGCCAAATCAGCACAATTAAAATGACGGTCACTGCTCAGGGAATACATCATGAATACCTGGACTACTGTACCAATAGACTTTGGTCAGAGAGCACAATGACACATATTATCCGCAGAATGCAAAACCTGCCATAGTTTTGAACTGTTTAACAAGAATATATAGTTTCAGCTCAGTAAACTGCTTGAAGATATTAGAAGAATAATGCAATGTTTAAATACATTCTTCCACTGTACTCTTAATTTAAAAGCGTGTTGTTTTGAAAGTGCACTGTTTTACTTGTATTTTAGGCCCAGATTATTAATCTTGTAGTGGATTAAAATAAGCATTTTTTAAAAATTTATTAAATCCTTATCTCCTGGTGTTAACAGCAACTAGTCAAATTTTGTGGGTTTTGTTGGGCTGCTTCCAAGGCAAATTCACCAGATCTTTCTGTTGAAGATGGCTATGTAAATCAGGAATATCTCCAATGAAGCCCATTAAAAATACATCAATGGAATATTGGTGTTTTAAAAGATACAAATTTATTGATTTCCTCTGGAATTTGTATGAATAAAGAAAGAATAAAGAAATTGAAAATTTTAATTTTTGCCTTGGATTTTCTTTCAGAAACCTTAACTCCAAAGAAAAGTGGTTGATATAATTTCCAATGAATAATTAAACAGGTTATTGTACTGATTAAAATGAAAATGAGAATAGCTAGAGACAAAATTTGGGGAAAAACACTGGGAACATTTGCAATAAAAATTAGTTTTTGCTGAAAACTTGTGCCTGCATATAAGACCATACTTTTAACTGGTAAAAATGGTACATTATCAGAGACTGGAAGCAGAGATGTGCTCTGACTGAGTGTGGTCCCTGCCACCTAACTGAGGCAAGGGGAGGGAAGGGAAGGGAAGGGAAGGGAAGGGAAGGGAAGGGAAGGGAAGGGAAGGGAAGGGAAGGGAAGGGAAGGGAAGGGAAGGGAAGGGAAGGGAAGGGAAGGGAAGGGAAGAGAAGGGAAGGGACTGTTAGACACTATTCACAATAACATGAAAAGCCATACTTAGGAGAAATTAAAGCAAATGCAGGATGAATACTTGAAAGAAGACCCAGAACAGCCTTGTGGCAGAGAAAGAGAAACTCTGTGACATTTTGCGTCCCAAGGTTTATTTCCTTCATAATGTTCTGCTTCTCCTTGCTGGAAGGGGTTATGGTTGGGGAATAGTTGAAAACAATGGCAATCAGTGAATCAGACCTAGAGTCATGAAGGTGTTTCTGTGTCTAATTCTTAGTGAAATCAGTGAAAATTAAATTCCAAAACTAACTTTAAATGTGGGGCCTTGGTCCCTGTCCAGGTTTGTTTAGCTCAGTGTGGATCTGTTAGCTTCCAAATCGTGCCTGTTTTGAACAATTGCTATTGTTGCATATTTTTTTCCTTACTGTGTCAGTATTTATTCTAGCTTATGGCCCTTTGAAACCATGCTCTGGTAGACATAGAGTTCCTTTTAATGCCTTCTCTAGTCCTAACATGCTTTTCTGTCCAGTCTTTGAATGGGAACTGCAAGAATGGGTTCACCAGATACTATCTTTCATGGGGAAGAATATGACCTAGTCTGTTTGCCATGTAAGTACTGAGCAGAAATGTTACATGGACCCTTAAATAATACCATTATTTGCTTGTCTATCTGTGTTCTATGGATTTTTCAGCTGTTCATTTGTTTGGTGTTAAATTACTGTCTTCCATTATTTTTTTTCCCAGTTGTTTCATCTTCGGAAAAAATATTAACAATACTTATACTTGCAATAGGTCCTATTTAAAAGCATTTGGAAGAAACTGCCTGTCAATTGTTTGCTGAAAAAGGAAAAAGTGACCCTAGAAGAAGAATTTATTAAGAGGGTGAATAAATAATTTCTCCCTCTCGTTGTCATGTCATTTTCTTTACCATTTGGCATTCACTGCACTTGGAAATTCCTCCAAGTCTTTGTGTTCCTGAGCTTTGAGATTTTAGAAAACAGTCTCCTGGCCCCCAATCCCTGCCAAGGTTGCTACTTTCATACTCCTTTTCCTGTGGATTAAAAACAGGATATTATTGTAAAAACAAACAGAAATTGCTCTTCACTGCTGCTAATCTTGAAGAGAACCATAGGGGAATGAAAGCTCTGCAGTTCTTCCTTTTTTAAGTGGCTCAGTCTAGGGATGACTCCTTTTCTGCTGCTGTCAGGTGAAGATCAAATACTTTTCATCACTAATCACCAAAGGTCACAGTTGATAACTCTGCAGTTTTCTGTCCTTCCTTTGAAATTTTATTCGTTGAGAGATGAATTTAAGTTTTTAAAGTTTTTTTAAGTTTTAAAATTTTTCAGTATGTTTCATAGTAAAGATGGGATCACTTATGAACCAAAGGCAGTTTATAATAGAAAGCTAACTAAAGATGTTTCTCTGCTCTGTACATTGCTGCAGGCTGTTTCAGCATTGGGTGGAAGGGTTGCTGTATGGTGTTTTCTTGCCTTTCTCCTGTGGATGATGTAGAAGGTGTTAAAAGATGTGTATTTGACCCTTCTGCAGTTGTGAACCAGGAATATCCTATCTGCTTAATTTAAAATAAGGAAAATAAAATGCCACATAGCAGAAGTTATGTGTTTGTTGTGTAGCTCAGAAATGGGAGTCCAAGGCAGTATCTTTGGAAGAGACAGATATGAGAAAAAGTCACCTATCTTTTTTTCCCCAATTTATTTAATCTCTTCCCCACAATATCTGATCCCACTAGGAAAGGATATTTTCTCCACATCTCTCTTGCAGGATTCAGAAGTGTGAGCCATACTTTTGACAGAGGCAAAGAGGAATAGATGAAGTTTTGCTGCAGATCTTGCAGGAAGAGTCCAGCTGAGCTGGGAATAGAGGTTGGGACTTTTGCTTTATAGCTCTGTGGCTCCAAATTTAACACTCTTTTTGACCCTCCTGTCTTTGGGAATTAGGGTGATATGCTAAACTATTAATAGGGTGCAAAGACCCCAGTCATGCTCCTTAGACTTCCACCATGTGCCAAAGCAGATTCTTTAGCTTTGGTGAGGCCACATTCACAGGTTGCCATGACATGAAGTCAGCGAGGGTGCTGTCGAGGATAACATCAGGTCAGTTCCCAAACAGCATCATGGACTGTGTTTGAGGCCTCTTGACTACTGGCAGCTTGTTTCCAAACCTGAATTAGCCCCATTTTCCATTTCCATCCCGTAATAAACAGCCAGCTCACCGTGGTTTCTGTTCCAAGACGAGCTCCAGGGAGCTTAATTGACCTCCTCTAGGCAGTCCTCTGCAGCCATGTGAGATGCTCTGGGGTGTCCCCAGAGGGCACAAGTCTCCTACCAGCCCTGTTCCAGGCACGAGGAGCTCAAGGTATCTTGCTCAAGGTATCTTGGATTGTCGTTGGGCTGAAAGGAGCTAAGCATACACCTGCATTCCTCCATGGCGGCACTCCCTTCATTGAAAGGCTGGAAAGCAAACCGAGCTTGGAAAAAACAAACAAACCAAGAACGAAGCATAGGGAGCTCTGGGGTGTGTGTTGGGAGAGTCACTTAGGGTGTGGGTAATGAGCAAGTGGGTGCCTGAGGGCTTTCAGGAATGGGATCAGCTCTCTGATAACACTGCCCTGGTTCCCAGGCTCAGGCAAGAGATGCACTCTGCTGCATGTTTAAATAGCAGATATGCTTAAAAGTTGGATCATTCAGTGGGTTTATTAATGGTCAGGACTGCTTTGCTCTCAAACTACAGGATATATGGTGGCTTGTGTGGTGGCTCTGCAGAACAGTTTGCCAGGCTTTGAAGAGGTAAATCTTTATTAACCTCCGAGCTCCTTTGGACATTGAGCAAGAACAGTAATAGAAAATGAGGAAACATTCCTGATGTTCGTTTGTCACCTCCAAAAGAGATAATAAAACCCTAATGAAAGTAAAACTCAAAGATAGGTTTCTAAGTGATGCAGAAAGTGTTGGACAAATCAATATCCCAACTTCTAATATTTTTTCTTCTTGTGGGCAAACGGGAGTTTAAGATTGTCTGTTCATCATCTTTAGCATGCATTGAAATGGTCACATTCTGATAAAACCAGAAAAATTATGGATATTAAGCCTTGGAAAACAGATGAAAATCAGGTGTTACTTGGCAGCAAAACTTACCTGGGAAAAGTAGGGAACTCAGATGAGACAAATAAATATAAGTCTAAGACCAAGTCAAATTAAGACTCATCTTAAATGTGTCTTGTCACTAAAACCCTATCTGAGAACTGAAGTTACTGAGAAAAAAAGCAGTCTGTGCTGGTAGAATATCATCTACCAACATTATTGACAAACAGCTAGCAATTTGGCATTATACTTATATTTTACAATGCTTTAAGATCACATTAGTATTTTAGCCAAAAGTGCTTGAAACTGCTGCTAGAATTTTTCATCAGCTTAACATACCATAGACACTGTTAAAATGTCATTCTAAGCCCATTTTCTGACTTTTCCCTATAAAAGGATTAACTTGTCTTTAGAATGTTAAAAATGCTTAAATTACTTGATGTTAGATAAGAAGGTTTAGCTCAGGCTCAAGAAAAGTTGGAGAATTTATTAGGAAAATATGTATATGTTGTCCTTCACTCAATGAGCATGTCAGGCTCTGCATGGAAAGGATCCTGCTGATGCAGGGTAGTTGGAGTGAGGGTCATTTGCAATCCACTTACCAGGTACCTGACATTACAACCAGGTGAAAACTGATTCAAATCCCAGAGCAGAGAGCCCTAGTACTAATGCAAGTCCCAGTATCCACTTTGGTTGGAGTCCAGGTGAAGGGGACACGTGACACTCATGCATATGAATGACATGAAATTGCCATTTACTCTCTGTCTCCATGACTGATTCTGCATGTCAGTTGATACGTGGCCCAAACTGATGTGTAGGGCAATCTGCATTTCAGTTTTGGGAGCTCTAGGACCAACGGTAAATCCCAAGGATCTGGGTGTGATACCCAGAGGACTCTGTACACACAATACCTTGTTCCTTTTCCCACCAAGTCATGTTGTTTCATGGCTCTCCTTCACCCTTGAATGCCATTGTCTTCCTAAATATAATTTGGGTTTGATTTTTTCCTTTGAGACACATCTGAGGAAGTCTTTCATCATGCACTACTTGTCTCCCGGCAGAAAGCTGCCCCTGGATGTAGTCTGGTGAACAATGGCAGCCTGATTTTGCTCTTCCTCATTTAACTGGATTATTGGTTGGACCATTTTCTGGGATGCAAGGCACATCATGGCCACAGCTGATCTCCTGCCTCCAATAGTTCTCCAGGTGTGTTATATTTCCCAAGTCTGTTCAGGTTTAACAGGGAGCCAAGGAAGCAAGCAGCCATGCAATTACTGCATCCAATTTCAGACCTCCATTTGCTGTTGTCCCAACAGGGCAGGGCCATCTGTGTCTGTCTGCTACAGAAAAGGCTCTGCTCTATCTGTCTGCAACAGGCTTTTAAGAGGGACAAACTGAGTGAAACTCACCCTACATTTACCCAGAAACATCCAAGGAGATGAGCTGGAGGCTTCTCACCATGAGTACAATGGGCAGACACAGTTTGTTTGGCTCTCTTTGAACTCTGGCTATTTTTTTTCTTAGTGGGATTAGCAGTGAACAAGTTTGCAAATGTGGCATTTGGCTCACCCCTGCTGAGGTTGCATAGCATGCCCGCCACCCCTAAGTGTAAGGAGAATCTTTGTACACTTCGTCTAACCAGCTGCCAGGTTGGCACAAATCATTTATGGCACTCAGTCCTGCATCCCGACTTTGTGACAGAGGAGAAACGTCAACTCTTTCAGAATGTCAGCTTCTTTCCCCTTGCTCCCCTCACCAGATTTGAAGCAGGTGAGCTCTGTGCTAGTGCTGAGACCAAAGATCACAAATGACTAAGCATGGGGTCTTGAATATTTTCCAGCTCCTTCAAGAAACCAAGAATAAATGGCTCTTACCAAGGCAAAGGCAAGAGCAGTCTCTTAGCTGAAGTCTGCAGTTTTCACATTGCACACCATCGAGGTTTTAGGTGTGACCAGGTAATTACTCCTTAAACCCAAGGCCTTAGCTGTGCCCAGAAGCAATCAGTCCTGTGTGTTATTTACCACCTCCTCCTTGACTGCCCTTTCGTTTCAAGCTTGCTTTGCAACAGCCTGATTGATTTATCCAGTTCATGCCATTCTCCCAACGTAGGCCCTGGATTAAAAATAAACTCTGTAAATTGCCGCTACGTATTTACTGACCATTGTGCTGCACGGCACCTCCTGCTTGCTCAGAAAAAAGTGCTTCCTCCTCCTCTCAGTGCTGTTTAGCTGGAAAAGACAGATAACTTCCTGCACTGTAATATAAATGTCAGAGTTGCTTATTAAGCCGGACCTTGGTTAGAAACACCAATCTGGCAAGAATGAAACAGTAGGTGAATGCAGCACTGCAAAACCCTGAGGATTCTCCCACCCTGAAAGAGTCATTAAAAACATTACAGAGAAAGGAAGGGTATGCCAAGTTTAAGATTAACTGCAGTTATGACTGTGAAAATCGTACTGGGAACACTCCTACGGGCAGGCTTCAGTCTGAAAAGAGGGCATTATCTCCACTTGGCACCAATGTGCATGTCCAAGCGATAATTCTCTTCAGGGCTCACGTCAACGGAGAGAGCACAGTGCCTTGCTGCAAAAGGGCAAATAACCCTTAAAAAGCAGAAAGAATCTCTCACAAGTGAGCAGCATGAATCAAAAAACTCAATGGTACCTATGGAAAGGACGTGACAAAAGATCCTCTTAAGGCCAGTGAAGGGAACAAGATTTAAGGAAGGGAAAAAACTTTGAGAAATGAAAAAATAAGGGTTAAAGTGGCAGTTCCACCAGGGCTTGTTCTGTGAAAAACAGGATCTTGTGTGTGACTCATCTTGCCCGTCCTATGGCATTTTTCACACACCCATATAGATAACCAGACTCTCAAAAGCACTTGGAGACAATTTTCAAATGCAAAACATGCGAAGATCTCGAAAGACCTCCATTTTTGACATTCTTTAGAGGCCAGATACCTCCTGCAAGGCTGGGGCAGGGCTGAAACTTTCTGTCTTTTTGGTGAGATTTAAATTGCTGTTTGGTGCCAGGAGGAGGGAGAGCAGGGGTGGCAGAAGGCCCAGCTCAAAGAGAGATAGTGATCAGCTGGAAGCACATTTTAAAAGATAGCATCAACCTTTTTCTTAGAAACATCTTGTTGGCTTATTTTTACTCAGAAGAATACAGAGTCAAGGAAACAAAGTCTTCTGGTTTCAGTTGTTTAAATAATCAGGGCCTATGACTGAATGAAATAGCAGAACAGGGATGACGATAGCAAAACGCATCCGGTGCAAGAGCTCTCAGCCATGGGAGGTGAGCTGAGGGCAGCAGCCACCCTCTGCCAGCCTGGTTGGCTCCTCTGGGAAAAGCCCTGCAGCCTTCTTCTCTTGCACCTTTCTTCTCCTCCAGCTTTCTTCTTTTCAGATTTTTCCTTGATAGACAGGTGTGACCCCACTCTGGGGGCAGGCAAAAGGAAGGAGCTCAGCACCCAAAATTTCCCCTTCTTTAACTCAGAAAGAGCCCGCTGAGTCAATTTGGTGCCTAGATCCAAGTTCTTTTTCTGGTGGCTCCACCTTAAAGCACCACCCAGCACAGCCAAGAATGGGAGAGATTCAGCTAGTGTCAGACAATTTTCAGATAGTATAACATTAATCTTCTCTTTTATCAACACATGCCCACATTTCTGGTCTCAAACACAGCCCAGCCTGGGAAAAGGGGTTGTGCACATGTCCCAGGGATTTTTGGCGGCTGTAGAAGCTCCTTAGAGACCAGAAGTACCATTTAGCCTAGAAATAGTTTTACTGGACTCTGAGCATTGCTGGACTAAATGTCCCTCAGCAAATTTACACCATAACTTTCAAAAGACAACAAAGCATATCCTAAACTTGGAAGAGAGTTGTTTTATGCATTCGCAGAACAAGACAGTTTGACAAAACTCAAGGGAAGTTTTCCACAGCTAATGCAAAACATAAGTAAATGTATGCCTGTTAACAAAGAATGAAAAAGCCACACAAAGAGGCACAGCTATTTATACCCAGTAAAATTCTATAAACAAATTATATCTGTATTGATACCTGATTTTTGTTTTTCTCTTTCAGGGAGTCACATATCAAAGCCAGGTAAACGACAAATGGCAACAGAATAACTGCTCTGTTAATGGGAAAGTAAAATGGTTAACTATGTTACTGGATATTTTTCAGAACACAGATTTCATTAAAGAAACATTCAAAGACAAAATAAAGCATCAGTCATCAAATGTTTGTGGATAAATGTACCAGCTTATTGCACCGAGCAATGAAATGGGGTTTTGGGGAGAAAAATTTGCAAGTGAGTAATGGCTTCTTTAACACTAATGTGCCTTAA
This sequence comes from Corvus hawaiiensis, assembly GCF_020740725.1. Taxonomy (NCBI): domain Eukaryota; kingdom Metazoa; phylum Chordata; class Aves; order Passeriformes; family Corvidae; genus Corvus; species Corvus hawaiiensis. The sequence goes on along the minus strand of NC_063217.1, from coordinate 7,742,401 downwards.
TTCTGAATTAAATCCTTGTCCTACAAACAGAGGCTGTCATAGAGATCAGTATTACTTCATCTCCTTTTTTTTCCTTCATTTAATGTCATTACAGAAAGCCCAGTACTCCAGAAACATTTGCTGCTACCCAGTATGTATGTATTAACAATAACCACTTTATGCTCCTTTGAAAGAATGGCCAGTATGCCTAGAAAGTACATTAAAATATAAATTAGGGAAATTTAAAAATAATCCTTTGGAACTAACGAAAGAGCACTACAGTTAAAATAGCTTAGAACTGAAGGCTTGGTTTTGGAAATGGCTGAAATATCCTCAGAGAGAAATTTTTTTAGACTTTAATGATCATTTTGATATATTTAAAAATTGCATTTTGTTCCCTGGACTCAAAAAGAAAGAAAAAACCCCTACATTTAAAAGCAGACTGCATTAATTGTGCAACAATTGTACCTTGTGGGCCATGACAACCAAAGTGATTTGAATATAAACAGGACAGATGAAGTTGTGATGGTTCAGTTTCCTTCACAGTATGACTCAATCTCATGATTTTATGTATTTCACTGTATTTCCAGGAAAAAGGTAGCACTTGCTGAGCTGGGTGCTGAGCAGGCCTACATGGACAGTCATTTCCCGCTTGAGGCACTTGGGAAGCCAAGCAGGCTGAGATTTCACCCAAAATCTGTGGTACAGTGCAGTAGTGGAACTGCAAACCCTTGGTTCTCTCACTGGGCTCCTGCACCCAGTGTCGCTGGCACCAACGGTGGCCTTGGGACAGCACGAATAACACTGAGCACCATTTTCCAAACTATACAGGGTTTAGGCCTGTCCCAAAGAAAACTGCTTTTTAACACTGCTTAATGGCTTGTTATAAACAGCTGAGAGTGTATCCTGGATATTTTGCCTGTGAATTTCCTGGTTTTGTTGTAGGAAAAGTGCTGGTGATAGATAACTTTCTATGCATCTGACAGTGAGTATTTTTAATTTTTCCTCTGTCACTGGTTTAAAGATTTCTTGTCAACAAGTGACCTTGTTTTCTGGAGAGTATTAGAGAGTATTCTCTGAGCAATGCTGAAAGGGAAAGGACATGGATTGTAAAACATGATGAGAAAGGCTGCTGCATACACCCCTCACTGGTGGGAATCAGTGGCCAAGAGATCTGCAGGATCCAGCAAAGGAAAAATAAACACCCAGAGAGCTTGGATTTGCAGAAGGAGCTGAAGGACTTCTTTAAAATAGTCTGGAACAAGTGGCTTGAAGTGATTCTGCTGTGAACAGGGAGTTTGGACAAGACAATCTCCAGAGGTCCCTTCCAATCTCAGCTGTGCTTGTCTGTATATGTCAGTGGAACCAGCTACCATTAACCTCAGCTTCACAGAAGTCACACAGGGAAGTAGAAATATTTTAAAAATAAGTCAGCCAGTCCATTTTCATCTTTTTACCTGAAAGCTCTAAACAGTAATTTTTCCAGTCCTATACCAGCCTTTTCTCCTCTCTTCTCAATCTACTGCTGAAAAAAAATTGGGGAAAAATAAAAAGGGGTAGAGAAAGAGTAAAGTATAAGAATATCAAGGTTTTCAAGATTTGAATCTGGTGATTCAAATTTTCACAGTTTTAATATGTTAGTATGTTTCAAATAAAACTTTGAGGTTTTTGTCCAATGAAAAAATGGCTTAAATTATGAGAACTGTCTCTGGGAAACTGATGATATTTTGCTATATTTTCAGCAATGAGAGAACACTCCCTGTTCCCTGACTGAATGATTTCTTTTGAATACTCTCTCTTTATTCAGTTTGGAAAAGGTCTAGTCATGAGCTTCATGAGCAGAGCACATGTGGACTTCATCCCTTGGGAAGTGTTGATAATCTCCATCAACTCAAAGACCTCTTCCTCAAATTTTCCCCCCCAGGTACAATGGTCACAATTCCATATTATTGACAACCTAGCATACCATCAGCACAACACTTTGGCCTTTCAGAAGAAAACTCAGCTGCATTGTTCCCTGCCTGCTGTTGCAAATGCTAAAAGAATCCACCTTACGTTCTCCATGAGGAATTAGAAATTACCTCATGAGGGAGGTTATAATCCACTGCCAAGTGAGAGAGTCAGGATTAACCAGAGTAACCTGATTGATCTCTGTGTGAGGTTTTTTGAATTAAGCTCTGGTTGTTTTCCACTGCAACAAGCTGCAAAGCAAGGTAACTTGCGGGGTGCACTGACGGAAAAGTTCGTGTAAGGACCACTCTGCTCAGGATTGTGTCCCTCCAAATTAGAGACACACTGGCATGCTGAAGGAAGGACAATTGATCAGTCAAATAAACAGCAAGGATACACAGACACAATTTCTAGTCTTAGGCCCCAGCTGAAAAGCAAGATCAAGAGCAAAGTACTCCTGCTTGTGTGAGTCAGTCACAGCCTGGTGCTGTTAGAAATACTGCATATTTGGTCTACCTGAAAAGGATCATTTATTGCTCCCCAAAATCCTGTGACACCACACAGAGTAGCCATGGGGACCTGTGAGCATCAGGAGATGTGTTTGTGTTCTGGACACACAAAAATTTCCTCCAGAATTAGGTATCAGCTCTCAGTTCTGGTTGCAAACTATTGTGTAGCATGTCTGTGTTTTGATTATCATGAAAATTATACCCTGGAGGTATCTACACTGTGGTTCTCTGTGTGTCTCACTAAAGAGGTGAATGAAATCATCTCTGGCAGTCCAGTTTGTACAGCGGCTGTCTAGGCAGTGCATAAACAGGATCCTTTTTATTTACGTCAGCTGCATAAAACCAAAATTCTTTCCAAGGATTTGCATGTTCACAGGCCTAATCATGTTAGCACAGTGCACATTTGCAAATTTGCTCTTTGTCAATTGCTGGAATCTGGAAATCTGTCTGATTGCTGTTGGAGGCATCACCAGTGCCAGAGGCAGTGGAGGGAGCAGGTAGGAGTGCAGCAGCTGAGGGTGTGAGCAGAGGATGCACCCATCCATGCCAGCAATGGAAATGCCAGCTGAATAGCAAGTGATCTGTTGTTCCTGGTTAAGTAAATAACACCAGCTTTCTGTCCCTCTGGAAGCCATACATGTAAACTGAAGCTTCATTCACCCCAGCTCCTACTCCTTAATTACTGTATGTCCATGTTCAGACTTGCACAAAATGCGTAAATCTAGGAACAATAAAGGGGGACATATTTCCGGAAAGACTGAGCTTTCATTGAAGCATAGACTAGGACTCAAAATTTTCCATGGATTCAGATGTCTCCTGTTTCAAAATTATGGGCAGAGTTTCCAAACAAAGCCATATTTACCGAAGTCTACTGAAGCTTAAACATGCTTTCACTGCACACAAGCCAAGGCTCTTATCTGGTGTTTTCCTAAATATCCTCCCAGATACATTCTTCTCACCTGGATCTAGCAGAGCTTTTCTTCTGTGCCTGCTGATTTACATGGAAGTAACTTCCTTGGCTGCTAACCTCACACAACCTGCCCAAGTAATTTAATATTTGAATGCTGATGACCCACCTAAAATTCCTTTCACACCCCAGGGAAACCGTGCACATTCCCCCACAATTCATTAAGAAGAAATCACAGAGCTGGTCTTGTTATTGGAGCGCAGCGGTGTCGGGCTCGAGGCGAGGCAGGGAAGGAGGGAGGAACAGCACCAGCGTGAGATCTCTCACTGTGCCTGATCACACCTGAGCCAAGCCAGAGTCTCCAGCTAGGGAGCAACCACAGAGCCAGCTCTGCAGCAATCATGCACCTCCACATGCACTGCTGAAGGAAAGGTTCAGCTCGCTGGGATTTCAGTCTTTAAGTGACAAATAGAAACTAATATAAACCAATAAATTTAAAAAAAACAGTGTTTCAATGAGCCCCTTTGCTGTAGGTTTTTACACACCCTCTTTTCTATGCTTTTGTATGGATTTTAGGTCGCACTGGGGGCAGTGTCTGAAATGTTTCTTCTTTTAAGGAGAGATTGTGTTGGATAAGAGAGGGATAGACAACCCAGTTTTATGTAAGTGTGGTTTTTTCACCCTCTATCACAGTTAATTCATTGTTTAACATGAGGCTTTAATTCAGTTGTCTTCATCAACGAGCTACTTTGTGTCCATATGGCTAATAAGTGTTATTCTGCATTCCAATTAATGGGAAAAGAGAAAGTATTTTAACAGTGCAGCTGATCTAACAAAAAACACATCTGAGGAGGATTAACATTTCAAAGGAACTATTTGCTCAAGTGAGCTGTCTTTATTATGATCTAAAGAGAGGGGAGTTGAAGAAGAAACCTTGAGTAACACTTTCATTATGGTAGCTTAGATACTGGAAATTAAATAGACCCGACTGAATCATAAAAAATCCTTGTACTTGAGCCTGGAGATAATTAAAACTGTTTTACCATGTGTCAATAGTAACAAATGAAAACTGGTAGAGATGAAGGATAATACAGTACTGTAAATACTTTCTGGCAAACAAAAATATTGCTCCCTTTAACCATGGCCTGTAAAAGAATATGATTTACCAGAAAGCATAAAGAACAGGCTGAACTGTAACAGTATGTTTTTATGGAAGACATATGGCTCATTCTCACTTCTCAAAAATGTGTGGCCTTGGTAGTAGGCAATTGTTTCACTACATAATACTAGCACAACTTTAATTTAGATTAAAAACATGACAGGTTTCCGATGCAAGACAGGCAAGTTTGTGTTCCGGGTTTTTTTCAATCTCTATTTCTCCAATTTTTAAAATCTTGTTCTATTTACAGCTGTTCTTTCACTCTCCCCATCTGATGGGGAGGGGAAGCAAGCACCTGCTTGCACAGTCAAAGCCAGCATTGCTTCTCCCAAGCCAGCTGGCCACAGTGCCATGCCGGGTATGTACTCCTTCCTCTCCAGAGATCAAATGCATCAAGCAGTGTGAGGATGGTCTCTGCCAGCCCAGGATCCACTGCCTGGCTTTCTGCAATTCCACAGCTGTGGAATCTGGCTACAAAATACCCTCTCTGCTGAAGAATTCATCAACTTTTCTCAAAGGAGTGAGAAGAGTAAATCACAGTGTTGAGGTCCAGGGTATCAAGCACTAAGTCAGTTTACTCAGACTAAACTTTGTATGTTGGAATCTTATAATGAATAAGGATCTCGGGGTTGAGATGTCTCTGATTATTTCAGTTGCTGAAGTTATTATGGCCTTTCATTGTGTGCTTGTCAAGTCTGTGCAGCCTTAGGACGCTTGTGGTGACCATGTCCCTTCCAGCAAGCCACAGATTCAGGGACACACTCCATTGTCAGATCCTAGACTTTCTCCTTAGGTTCCCTCCAGTCTATGGAGTTCCTGATGCCGGTATGTGGATGGTCTTTGAGGGATACCACACTGCAAAGTGAACAACAGCCCATGGTCCTACGGCTGATAGTCTCATGAGTGGCACCAGTTGGTCCTGAGCTGCTCAATGGGCTATTTGACAAACATCTGTCAGGACTGAACATATTTCTGAACTCCCCATGAGTGGCACTATTGATTGGAAAAGCCCATTTGCACTACAGCAGCAGAGGAACAAAATGGAGCCACTGCTGATGTGGGTGGATACGTTCATACCACAGACTCAGATGTCACAACGCAGGAAGTCACAGTGCCCCTGGCTGAAGGGCACTCAGCAGCTCTCTGAGGCTGCTGCACACCAGAGAGGTCCTGGCATATGAAAGAAGGTATGCACTCCCTGCAGTTACATTAATTGTGGATCTCTGCTAATAGATTCTAAAGAACCACACAGCTTGTCTCTGGCACTTCTGGAGGGATTCGTCTGAGATACCTGTGAGGGCCGCCAACACCTGCATATGGACTAGGGCTCTTCCAAGCCCAGTGATAACTATGTCCAGTACATGTTTTCTTGTTGGAGGTGATGGATGTCGGAGAGTAATATGCATTACTAGATCTGTGTGTGGGTCCTTCTCAAAATAGTGGCCCACTGATGATCCCCTAACATCCTTTCAGGTGGTAACTCTGATGCATGCCCAGAGCTGTCATAATGTGTGGGCCTTGCTTTAGAGGGCAGCCCTCTATTTTTATTTTTCTGTCAGGTTTTGTAAGGAGCTGAGAAGTGTGTGTCAGTACATGTAGTTGCAGCCTCAGAAAGATGAAAGAGCCTGGGTCCAGCACTGTGAAAACTGTGTCCAGCTGCAGGGAGGGTGGGTCTCTGCCAACTGACCAAGCCCACTGTAGTTACTGACAGATATTGCCTTATTTTCACAAGAACCATAGGAATTGAAAGGTTTTGATTGATCACATTAACACTTAAAAAGGAAGTGTTTTGTCAAATGTGTTTGTCAAAAGAGCACGGTTTCTCTAAGTTCTGAGAAATGTGGTTGCTGGACTGAACAAAACTTGCAGGCACAGAAATTAAACTCCTTGTGATTCCACACACAAAAATCAACAACTGGGTTGCAGACTCAGTTTCAAGTCCTCTGGTTTTCTGTATATGTAGTTGTCTCTTGAATATGAGCCATCATTCTCCAGAAACATAAATGCACATAGATATTTAAATGCATTTTTAAATGGCAACACACATTGAATATTTGACAAAAACTCCCGGAGGAGCTCTAAACTCAGGTCACTTTCTGTCTGAACACTGCCAGAACAGTGTCTCCCATAGTCTCCTGGCTCAGTCCCCTCCTTCCATACCACCAGAAGCTCTTGTGACTGTGTTGTGCCTTTTTTTTTTGCATGCCAAAGCCTGGTGTACTGAGATCCTTGTCTGTAAGCATGTTCCCATAGCCTGTAACAATAACACTAGCCATGAGAACCCCAACCGCAAATAGGAACTGTAATGTTTATTAATTTCCTTTCCTTCACAGGTTTGAACTGTTTTCAAAACGTTGTTTATCACCATTATTTATTATGTGAGCTCCCTCTTGTGTCTTATTTTGCACCTGTGTAATCCGGTTGGCTGTGGGCCTTTTCTTTCAGGTGAAAAATCTCATTTTGAAGCTTTTACTTAGCAATTAATTCTTGTAATTTCTTTTTTCCCTTTCAAGACACCTTTGTTGTGATTCATTCAACTGATGGAAAAAAAACCTGGAAAACTTCTCCCCAAACAACTAAAATCTGCAACATTTAGCAAGAAAAAATATGTTTTTGGCATGTAGTGCTGGTTTTTACGCAGGTGCAACTGAGGGCAATGGCAGAGATTGAATTCCATTCAGAGAAGGCTCGATATGGAAGGGAGTTTCACCTCTGATCCAGAAAACACACAGAGGGTATTTATATAGCTGAGCTATACAGAGCAAAGTTACCCCATTAACATTTTCAGTGTCAGGCATGTGAGCACAAGTGCCCGTCCACAGGGAAACACTGGCAGGGCCAGGCCCTTCAAGATTGTGTTGCTCACCCAGACTCCCAAGGGTGAATTTTTAAATGGTGGGAAAAAGGAGAAACCTTGGCAGCGCCTAAAGTTTACATATACCTTTTGCTCTCTGGAATGACTAACTTTACCCCAAAAATGACTCATACAGGCAGCGTCTTTGATCTGATTGCATTCATTGTTATTATTATTATTAATGATAATAACAGCACTGCAGCCGTGCCTCAAGGCCCCAGCTGAGATCAAGGCTCTGTTTTGATAGGCATTGAACACCCTGAGAAGACAAATCTTGCCCTTAGGAGCTTACACCTGAGCTGAAGAAGACACACAAAATGCAGGGAGAAGGAAGTGGTGTTATCTTTATTTTGCCTCAAGACAGAGAGGTTAAGTGACTTGCCTGAGGTCAGGCAGGTATTTGGAGGCAGAGGCAGCACAGAGCTGTTCTCAAAGCTCCCAGGATTTGGGAACCATCCGGGACACTCTTGTCCTCCCTTCAAAAATGCCTTGGCTCATGCCCAGCAAGGGCGATTGCAAGCTGGCAGCAGGGCAGTGCAGGATTCCAAGGGAAGGATTCCAAGGGGCGAGTGGCCAGCACTGGATGGAGGTGGGGGTGAACACCTGGCCACATGCCTGCTTGCATGGCAGGTCCATGGAACTCTGTGCAGCAATACAACAAATCAAACATCCCCTGTGTCCATGGATTTGAGCCATAGCCTGCTTCCACTCCAGGGAAATGAGCCTACAGCAAACCCCACACTTCTTTGGCTGTTTGCCCCAAAATCAGGTTGTGGGGTATCTCTGTGTTAGCTCAAAGCCTGTACCCCAGGGTGGAACTGGGAATAACTGCTAACACCTCATGCTTCACCTCCCCAAACATCTTCTCTTTTGCAAGATCATGGCAAATCTTGTGACTCCAGTTGGAGAAGCTGGAGAGTGGCAGCAGAGGTGAAACTGTTCTCAATTACCATCAGTGCTCTTGGCCAGATTTAAAAAAAAAAAAAAAAAAAAAAAAGGCTTGAAATTAGACCCCTCTTGCTACATTTTGGCACCTAAATACATGACCTGCTTTTGCAAGAGTGCTGACAGCCGTTGGTATGGCAACTGTGATTACTGGAAATTTCCAGGGACTTGGCTTTTGGAAAGCTGGCCAGTTATTTGGGTGCCAACATTCAGGTTTAGAAGCCTACATTTAGAACTTAGACATCTTTTTTTTTTTTTCTTTGCTTCCAATCACAACTACTTATTTATGAAAAATAGATCATGAGTTTAGACACATGTAGGACACGAGATGTAAATATGGGACATTACAGCATCCAACAACTATGAGGGGCCAGGGGTAAAGCATGCTACAAAGAACCATTTGATTTAGCAATGAAAGAAAAAAGATGCTACTGCAAAAGCTATGTGGAATACACTCAGAAAGGGTCATATCTAAAAGCACCTGAACTCTGAATGTCCACTAACATCCTGCTAGGACAGCAATTTTATGTCAGTGACAGATTTGGGCACCTCAGCTGGGGACTATCCAGTCCATTGAGTTTATATGGCTGTATAATCCTTTTTTGGAGATTTTTTGGTTTCTGCTACACCCTGTGGCTAAGTCCCACAGTTCCATATGTACTGTGTGCACAGTAGGCAGTTTGAATATTGAGCACAGACCTGAAACTTCAGAATTTACCAGAGCATTCAGATTATGAGTATCCATTAGGTGATACACCATGGGACTGATTTGAATATATTTATTATCTATGGTCTTTGCAAGTGAAATGCTGACAAACTTCTATATATTCTGCTAACTTAAACATTTTTTTTACCTGATGCTGAAATTAAATTAATTTTAAAGTAATCATTTCTTAGCTATTCCCTTTGATTAGTTTTCCTTCTGCTTCTGTTCAGAAATATGGGGACTAATTTAGCACTCACACCAATATAACTACAGTCTGGATTTACACTCTGGTCAGAATTGTCTTGTTTGGTTTTATTCTTCTAATTAGTTCACTTGCATTCATTTAATTTTACTTATATGAGGCCCATTTCTGCTGCCATCTTTGTAATGGATTTTATTTAGGAAAAAAGCCATACTGAAGGTGTTCACATGCACATGGGTACAATGTCTATAAACTAATGTACTTCATGTGCATGTGCAAACATGGGTGTACACACATATGAAATAAATACGTAAAACGGAACATGTACCTGTGGGCATATATGGGAAAAAAGCACTTTAGAGAAGAACTGATAAAAGTGCTTTTATTCACCCCAATAAATCTACATCCAAAGTTTTTTGGTATCTTTGGAAAGAGGGGTATGTCAAGAGACTCTAATCTTGGGGCCTTTATCCTCCCCAAGGACCTCTCTCTGCTGCTGGAAATTTCTCTCTCCCGAGGAACCCTGAGGTAAAGAGTTTTGGTATTTTATAATGACTTTTTGACAGTTGCTCACTGGCAGCAAATTTGAGGCTGACACTGTTTGCGTATTTGCCAGTTCCTTTTCCATGCTCTGATTTGTCATTCTTGGTCTGTCACAAGAGTCTGGGGGTTGTGAGCAGTGGGGATTTGTTTTCATTTCCTAAACATGTCAGTAGAACAAACAAACCCAGAACCATCCTCAGCAGGCTATGAAATATCTGGTGCCAAACGAGTTCACCTACTTTCTTGGCTGTCCCATTGGACATCAAATCAAAGACTTGGTTTTCTCCAGCTCCCAAATTCTGACACTTCCTAAATTTAAAAAGAAAGTTGAATGGCAATTCCAGCCTGGAACTGGCTGGTAGGAGTCTACCCGGCTCCAGGAATTAATCCAGAGGAAATGGATACTTCTGAGATCGCCTTTACTTTCTTCCAAGATACCCAGAAACTCACATATATTCTGGTCAGCTCCATTCCAAAAGGCTGGAAAATACTGCCCAAAACTGAAGAAACTGAGAGCAGGGATTAGCCCACATATACTTCTTGCTCTGCACAAAGTGTCCTTTCATCCTGGTTGAGAATCCTTTTCCAAATTACTTCTCTTACACCAGTCATGTGTCTCTTGTGGCAAAAGGCACAGCTCTGTGAGTTAAATTGATATTACAAGTAGTAATTAAGTTACTGTGTGGTGAAGCAAAGGAGTGTGCAGTTCTGCACTCCCTGATCACAGAATCACAGAATCATAGAATTGGTTGGGTTGAAAGGGACCTTAAAGATCATCTCATTCCAACCCCTGCCATGGGCAGGGACACCTTCCATTAGACCAGGTGTCTCAGAGCCCCATCCAACCTGGCCTTGAACATTTTGAGGGATGGGGCACCCACAACTTCTTTGGGAAACCTGTTCCAGTGCCTCACCATCCTAATTTTGCTCTCCCAGAGCTGCCACCCTGAATCTGCTACCAGAGCCTTGGGAGACCTTCTTCTCTATATAACTGGGATTTTTGCAGTCATAATAACTAAAACCATTACAATAGGTACACAGAATTAAGCACTGAATATCTGTTTTGCTTTTAGTGTTCCTTTTTATAAAGATAGTTTTATTCAGGCCTGTCCACATACCATCTGACTAAATACCCTACATGTCCTATCCTCAAATGAAATTAAATCAAAATATATTAAAAATAGTTTAAAAGGAAGTAAAACTAACCAGAAGGTATCTACAAATATAGTAAACCCCAAGCCAGTGTTCATTTCCTTGCAAAAATTCGCCAAGAAACAAATCCTGAAATATTTATATGTGGAAATGAACAATGAAATACAGAATGTTGCCTTTACTCTATAACTTTTCCCTGCTTACTGTTTATTCCCTTACGTTTTTTTTTTACCTCTGCTTTAATTCTAAAACATGAAAATCAGCAGACCCCATTTCTTCTTTAAACTGTCTATTTGCAGCCAAATCCCTGGTGCCTTTGAAGAATGACTGTGTGAAGAGGCTACCTTGTATTCACACTGCTCAGCAGCTGCTCCAGCTCTTGGACCTCAGGGAATTCTGGTGTCACATTTGCTTCACACAGTGTCCAAGGAGAGAGAAAGTCACAGCAGCCCTGCACTTGATAGGGCTCTCGTCCTGTTCCTCATTTGCTGTGGGAATGGAGCTGGGGAGCTGCAGCTGTTTTGTCTTGTCTCTGTGGCTCATGAAGTGAGTGTCCCATGCAGGGGCACGTGTTTGTGTCTGTGCAAGGGCACAAAGAGGGGCTGCTCACTCAGGATGTGACAGGAGCCTCTTTTTCTGAGAGGCCACCTTGCTGAACTTCCCTGCATAAAAGTTCATCAATGCAAGTAAAGGTTTGGCAATGAGCAAGCCTAATTTCTCACACTGGTAGTGTATCTTTAAAGTAAAGTCTGCCTGTATTTAATTTTGAGTATCATCTTAGAATCCTTTCTTCAGGTCTATAAATGCCTATTGAAGTTGTATAGTTTAAATTTCCTCTGAACAACAATGCTGAATGTTAAGGGAGTTAAAGAGTATAGATACAGAAAGTAAAAACATTTTATGTTGTAGAACTGTTTTATCTCAGTAGTGGATAGGTATCATAAATTGAAGTTGAGATTAGAACAATCCAAAACAGGAATGAGTTTCACACCTTTTTTTTTTAATAAGAAGCATAGTTGAGGGTGTGAAGATTCACCCATTTCCAATGAGGACTGACTCTCTTTTGTAAAAGACATGAGATATTATGTCGACTAAAAGCTACAGGGCTACCATCATATGGTCAGGATTTTATCTATCTCGTGCAAGGTCAGACCAGGTGTCTGCAATAAGCCTGGCTCACAGTTCAGGCTATGGAAAGTGTCTGATACACAATGGAAATGCGTGCTCTTAATTATGGGCATTATGAAAAACCTCATGGTATAATTTGGGTCTATGTCCAATATCCACCTATTGTAAAGGCAATTTATCTATTTGTTACTTGTGGAAAGGACCTATAGTGGTCTGTTCTTCCTATTTCTGGGTCTGCTATAGGGTAAGGAGGCAAATAATTTATTTCTTTGCTCTATTCATCTTCTGTATTAAAAAGAAACAAAATCATGTGACTAAATATTTTGCCCTTTAAAAACTTGCCCTTTTTCCTCTTAGAAATTCCCTTCTTATTCTGTCCTCCTGTCTTCTCTCTGTCTGCTGACAGTGCATAATTACAAGGCTATGCCATGCCACAGTGCTGTGGAACAGCACAAATACAATGGGGGAGCACAAGCATGGTGCCACTTCTCATTTCAAATATCCCTGCTAATTCTCTGTGGCTTGAAACCAGCAATGAAAGCAGACTCACATGCAAAGGAAGGTCTGCCTACTACTTACAGGACAGGGGTCCAAAAAGCTAAATCCCTCCAGGCATGCAAAAACACTCTTATCAAAGGAGCTGTTCATAGGCACTCACACAGTGCAAGGACAACTTGGGTTTTTCTGTGATTAATGATAAGTTTGGAGGAATGCAAGCCACACTATACCCAGGGATTAGCTGTTTATCAAGCAAAATATATTGGGAACTGGGCCAGCTGGGGCTGCTGAGCTACACAACATTCACTTGTTAGGTGCTCCTTTCCTCTCCTATTTCCATGAGCAAAGGCTGTGTGTATGTGAACCCTTGCAAAGCCCTTTAAAGAATAACTGTGCACAGAAAGTCTGCTTTTACTTGAATGTAGTCTCTTCTGTCTTCTGAAGCACTTGAGGTCAAGCTTTTATGAAGACATAATGTCTCCTCTTATTTTTGCCGCCAGCATAAACTGGGCCTCATAGACTGAACTGTTGCATTGTAACTGATATGCTTTCACTTACAGCCATTTACACTGCTATTATTGCTTATTTCCTATGCTATCCAGCTTTCTAGGGGTTATGCAAATCAGAAATGTGGGATTATTTGTGTCAACAGTGGATGTTTTATTAGAAAGCCTGTCTTTGAAAAGGTGGTTTATGTGCAGATCATGTGGGAAGACCTGGGCATTTCAGGCACCCGTGCTGGATTCCTACCAGGTATTAAAACCCCAGGTCACACTTGTGGCCACATTGGGAATGCTGACTTCAATGGGACTGTGCTGACCTGCACAGCAGTTTAAGCTGGATCATCTAAAAGAAGAGAAATATGTGATGATAAACACTTATCGTTAACCAAAATTTTCAGTTGAGTTAGGAGTAAATGTCACTTAATTCCCAATATCCAGGCAAATATACAGATGTTACCATGGGGAACTGTTAAATTTCAGACTGTATCACCCACACTGGCTAACATCAGGTGCTGGAGTTGTCAATAACCTCGTCTTTCTAGCAGTCCATAGAAAGGATTATATTTTAAAACTTGAGGGCTCTGTCTCTACGTCTGGGTTTTCATTCTAGAACATTCATGTTGCGGTGGCTAAGTCCACTTTAGATTCAGTGAAAACCATTTATCAAATGAAGATGTAGCTAGACAGGTTTAATGCCAGGAAAAACACATAAATCTTCAGACCACAGCAAATCATAGATAAAACCAGCCAAGAGGAGTTCTTGGTAGAAAAAATTAAGCCACATGACCTTTTTGATTGCTAACAAATAACTTAGTGGGCTCTCTGCTGAACTTACACAAAACACCAACACCTGTGATGGTGGTTTCTGTGGCCAGGACACCTGTCTGCTAGAAATTGGGTCAGGGTATGATGACTCAGTTCTCAAAAGCTGCCAAGCAGCTGTCAGATGGTGGGAGTTTTTACTGCCTCCCAGCTTTGCTGTGTGTGCTAATTGCTGACTTGGAGGTGTATAGCCGTGAGTCCCTACCAGCTTCTCCAGCCTCTCCCTGTACCCTGGGTCCTCCTTTATTTTGACCACTAGAAAGGCAAATGTGGCTATTTTTATATGCAATGTCCATTTTTAATATGGTTTGTGTGTGTGTGGGGATGGGAACAATTCTTGGCTTGAAAACTAAGCATACTGTCTGCCCTGATGCAAATCAGGGGCAGCTCCGAATGATTTTTTGGGAGGAGGAGTTAATGCTATTATATCCAAAAAAAGAATCCAGGGACCCCTGATCATAGACTAGCATCCTCAAGAAAGCGCCATACTCTGCTCATTGCTTGGAGACCTTGAGGAAACTCCAAAATAGGGTCTCAGAATGGGAACTCATGTTTGGCCATCTAGAATACAAATCCCTGTTCCAACGGAGACATGTAGATGCAGTTCGCCCAGAAGTGTTTAAAACAAGCACTAGTCTGCAGCAATCTCTTTTGATTAGAGACACTACACACAGGGTTCATTTTTAGTTGGTTAGAGATAAGTGAAGAGAATCCAGCCTCTGTGACCAGCTTATGATCTTACATGGAAAATTAATAACATTGAGAAGAAGGGGTGACAGAGGAGCTTCCCACACAAGAAAGGCAACTGACACTAGAAGAATAATCTTTTCCATTATTTCCTAGACCGTTATTTCCCTTTTTCCAAGACACTATGACCTGTTGTCTTCCAGTGGGCAATAAAATGCAACTCCATCATTGCAGTACTGAATATGCAATATTTGTAATAGAGAGTAGAAAATTAAGGTGTAGAAGGTAAATCGTTTATCTGCAGCTGCAAAATACATCAGTATCAGAACCAAGCTAATTATTTAGGGGTTGCTGGTTCCCATGCCTCTTTCAGAGCAAGGTAATACCTTATTAATGGTTATTCCTGCTGTATTTAATACAACAGGAACCTTAAATAATCTTTATTTAAGGAGCTACAGCTCCTATACTTTAAATTCCTTCACTGTGCAGCTTTAAGATGCAAGTGGGCTTGAAGGAAAAAAAAAGGGGGTGACCTCATTTAGATTTAATTAATTTTCTCTGAGGCTTGCTTGGTAAAATCCTTCTTTTCTAAGGTAAGACAACTGTGATATCAGAGAAACAATGAGATGGAGCCCAAGAGTTTGAAACCATCTCTTCTGGGGCCAAACTTCCACTTGTGTTGGCTGCACATTAAACCTCTTTCACACGTTACAACAATAACCATTTCAGGGTCAAAAGCTGCTCAGTACACCAGGGTTCCTTGTTCTCCTGTTTCAACTAGCTCTTACTTCTGGAGAGGAAGAGGAACTTGTTTACATCAGTGAGCAGGTCAGGATCTGCTTTTTCTCTGTCCTGCACAAAGAGTACCTCCTGTAAGTGGATCTGAATGAGTGACAAGGCTCGGCATGCCATGGTTTTCAAAAACTTCAGCTGAGTCACCTGATTGTAAGATACTCAGCTATTATTTTAAAATGTTTCTAGATGTCTTTAACAAAGAGAAGAATTTGAAAGTGTTGTCATAAATGGTCCAGAAACAGAAAGTAATCATGGAAACCCAAAATTGATTATTTTCTTATTTAGGAGAACATGACTACCAATAATGTCAAGGTTTTGGAAGCTGATTTAAGACTTCTGAATGCTTGGTATTTAACACTAAGTTGTATGAACACTGATGAGGCAGTCCTGTTTCAGACCAATTTTATATATCTGTGGGTTCTGTTTCAAGCCAGAATCATAGGTTTCCAAGTTCACACTTATTTTTGCAGGAGAAGCCAAGAGAGGTTAGTGCTTGCAGGTTTTATGAACTCTACAGGCTTTCATGGAGCCAATTCTCCAGGCAATGTACAAAGAAAACTTTGTGTAACAAAATCCATGAGCTGATACAAAAGCTGCTATATCCCAAAGAGCTGTAAAACCACTGATCAAAATCTGCCCCCCAAATTGAAAGCTGAACAAGAAAGTGAAGAAGATACATTTATAGATAAAATGTCCAGTTGGATTATTTTCACAAATATCAAGTCTCCTGGGAACTTGCTTTTGATTAAGGACTGATCAGGTATACTTCTAGGCTGCAGTTATCTTGTACCATGGAAATTAACAGGGTTTACTTGTATCTATAGTATCAGCCCCAAACAAATGCTGCAGACTTCTTCTCTTTTATGATTGTAAACCTCATGTACACTTTTTCTCTTTCCCCCCCAAAAAAAGCCTTTTCATTCATGCCTCTACACAATGATGTTGTTCTTCAGATGGGCTATAACTCATCCATAGGAGCCACAGCTTGGTTGCTGGCTTTATAAATGTTGGCTGCCCTATGATATAAGTTTGTTCATCTCCCAGTGCTGCACACAGGCAAAAACTTTGGCTTCTCTTTCCCAGTCCATGTTACCACCTCTGTGGCCAACGCTGAATTCCCATTTTCTATGAAAATTTTGGAGCCAGCCACAAAAATCTTTAAATATACTAGCCTGGTTCTCACTCCACAAATCCTGTTTTTGGATAGTGCTGATTGTGGTTGATGCTGACAGCACATCTTCCCAGCTGAGATTGGACATTTGAATCCAAAGAGCTGAGCAGTCCCTGTGTGATCTCTGTGCAATTTGATGTCCTCGGTGGAGTTTGTCACTTCATGTGCAGCACTCAGGACACTCAGGATGTGCCAGGAGGAACTGAGGGTGATTCAAAAGCAGAAAGAAGGGGCCAGAACATGACAGAACTCTGTCAATAAATGCAAAAGTCTGGCAGGTACAGTCAGCAGAGCCCATAAAGCAACCAGTAACTGAAACACTGTGCAAACATTTTCCCTCAGGCCTTCAATGATTCAATCACTTCAGCCCATTAATAGTAATTACTGCTGTAGGCATGGGAGCAAATTTTGGCTTATATGAATGTTTTGGTAGGTAGCAAGGAATAAAAGTTGGTAACTGTCTTGATGACAACCAAACAAGCAAGTGACCTTTGAAAGGAATATTCACTAGAAAGAGGTAAAAAGGGGTTGGCTATGAGCTGATTTTTCATGTCTCTGTGATAGGTGGAGAAGTTGACAGGCTGAAATGACATTCCCAATAAAGATCATCTCCCACCTGTGGCTGGTACAAGGATTGCATGAAAGAATATTCATAAAATAAATGCACCCAGTGTACTCTCACAGACACAAGAAGCTCAGATTAATTCAGAGTAAGTTTAAAGTTACTTGTCTCTCAGACGCCAAAACTCACCCCCCCTCACCTGCCAGCTGAGCTCATCTCTACCTTCATCCTGGCTTTTATTAACACTGCTTGCATGGAGACATTCACTTGATATTTAAATTGACAGCTCAATTATCTTTTCAAATTTAGTGATATGACAAGCCAGGGGTTTTATCCCATTACAATATTTCTAAGTGACAAAATTATTTTATCTCTCCTTGACAGTATTATTGACCTGTAATCAGCAGACGAATGGGAGAAACAGAGGTCATCTCAAAAGTAAAAAGCCAGTTAGAAAACTGTTTGGCCAATTATGTCAGTCATCTTGACTTAATCTTGCAGCAGAACAAGGAAAGATTTGTTGCTATGAACTTTGGCCCAGCAAACCCTACATGGAAATCTTTGCACTCATTTGAAGGGGGGTGTCTCATGCATATGACTTCTTGCAGTGAGGTCAGTGGGCCCCAGGGGTTGATGGAGGATGAAAAATAGTGAGGGGTCAAGGTTTGTAAAGCAAATCAATTTTCTTAAAGAGAAGATTCTTCTCAGAATCAAGAACCCTGTGGCTATGTTATAGGTCAATTTTCACAAGGTTACAGCTGCTACCAAGCATCTGGGCTAGACAGCTTTTTTGACTGTTAAATCTCTTCATCAAGTTGGTCGATGTTTTTCTTTTAAAATATGTTTGCTTTAAAAAATACTCAGCATTTTTTAAATAAAACATAAATGGTTATCACACATGCTTCATTTACAAAGCTGTCTCATTGACACAGGAACATATAAGCCATCTGTGGGCTGCTTAATCTTTTCAGCAACATTTGTTTTTCAGTATGTCTCTTTAGTTGGGCTATTAAGCTTCATCAGGAATGAAACATGCAGTAAATGAGAAAACAAAAATATGTTTAATATCAATAATGAAAAGTTTTTGCCAACCATTTGAAGTGGCTTTAAATCAGAATCTTCTAGATAATAGGTCTTCAAATGTATTATCAAAACCTCAGCAGAATAGATTGTTACCTATTAATTGGCATTAAATATAAGCTTTCGCTGAGCTGGACAGGCCCATGCTACAGATGAGACAAGCTTTGATTTCCCTTAGCTTGGCCAAAGATTTTTGGGTTATTCACCAGTCTCTACTCAAAGCTGGAAAATCCCTCTATTTTTCAGCTGGATAAGGACAGTCATGTACTGATAGGATTTTCTAGGGTTGAACATCATTCATACAACATCTATCACAAGGTCAGGGTGTCAGGGATGTCTGCTTTGATGGTCATGCAAGGTCACCAGTGAAGCAAACCCACATGAGTCCTTTAGGATCCTGCTGCTGCAGGTCCCTGCCAAATGGGCTGACCCAGACACAGCAGCAGCTGGGAGGAGCTGGAGGCAGAAAGATGTATCAGACCACAAAACGAAATCTTTGGCTTCTGCCAATATTATTCACAGAATCACAGAACTGTTTGGGTTGGAAGGAACCTCTGGAGATCATCTAGTCCAACTCCCTGCTTAAAGCATGTTTACCCACAGCAGGTTGCACAGGATCATGCCCAAGTGGGTTTTGAATATTTCCAGAGATGGAGACTGCTAAGTCTCTCTGGGAAGAGTGTTCAGTGCTCAGTCACCCTTTCCAGAGCTCAGTCACCCTTTACTCACAGTAAAGAAGTTTTTCCTCATATTCAGATAGAAATTCCTGTGTTTCACTTGTGTGCCTTCCTTGTCCTGGCACTGGGATTCACTCAGAAGGGTCTAGCCCTGATCTGTTGACACCTGCCCTTAAGATATCTGTGTGCATTGGTAAGGTCCCTCTTATAGAAATGGCAAAGGGAAATTCTATTCTCTGTTTGGAATGCATGTTGGAAGATGAAGACCAATGTTATCCAAGCTAAACTGTTCACTTCTAAATATAAGCCTAGGTTTTTTTCTATGGAGACTGGTAATGTTTTGTAAAAAAGGTTAACTTACAATAATCATTGTTATTTTGCATACTACCAAGAATTTGTATAACAAGATACTGAAAAAACCCCAAGAATGCCCCAAAGATACCATCATACAAAATGAAGGGAATGGAAATAAAAGCAGAAACAAAAATCATTGGAAATTTGGGACATCTTTATTCTTATATATAAATTTTACAATTAGCTTTGACCTAGAAAATACTTAAATTTTAGAAAAAGAACATTATTCTCTCTGGATTTGGAACCATTCCTGTATTTTTGAAGCTGATGTTATTCCTTATGTTGAATATAGTATGAAGGAAAAATTACCAGAAATCCTGCTAAAACCAAGGAAGAAATCCACATAACTTCTGTAGAAATGCCTGAGAATTAGACATTTCTTAAACAGGCACAGAAAACTGTAATGCACAATATAAAGCTGATGTCATAACAAGAAACATCGTTTCAAAGTAATTTCTCTAGAGAGAAGAATAATATTAGACATGTATTTTTGGTAAAATTTTTACCCTATTTTTTCTTTATAGAATTTAACTTGGAATAGCAACGCTGGACACACAGATATATAAACACTTCATTTAGACATACTGCAAACATGTGTTCAAACATGTCTGCTTGCTACAGCCTATTAAACTTTATTATGCACCTTATTAAAAATTCTTTGGGCAGCAACACTTGTTCAAACAAGGTGCACCAAGGCTGTGGATATGCACTGGGGCTGAGCAACATTGCAATAAACTGAGCTGAAATCCTTTGGTTATCTCTGTTTTGAGTAAATCACCCAGGCCAACCTTCAGCTTGATGGGCAGCCAGAGCATGGGGCATATCCAAAGGGCATCTGGGACATTCATGTCATGACATTTTGCCCTATGTGCGTCGGAGCGCTTTGTGTTTGGTGGAGTCAGATAATGAATTGTTTGAGTGTCGGGTAAGACTTTGCAGTTAAATTAATGATGGTTTTGAGTCTCGAGTCTCACCTCAGAAATAACGGCTCCATGTTACTCAGGATGACACAAACCCTCAAATTTCCCATTTCACTGATCCTAGGTTACTCGATACTGGTTAGTCTCAAGAAAACCCCCAACAAACTGTTGTTTACTTTGCCAGTAATTCAAGGGCATGTAGTGACAGGACAAGGGGGAATGGCTTTAAACTGAAAGAGGGTAGATTTGGATGGGATATTAGGAAAAAATTCTTTACTGTGAGGGTGGTGAGATCTTGGCACAGGTTGCCCAGAGAAGCTGTGGCTGCCCCATCTATGGAAGTGTTCAAGGCCAGGTTGGATGGGGCTTGGAGCAACCTGGTCTAGTAGATGGTGGTCCTGCCATGGCAGGATGTTGGACAGGACGAGCTTTAAGGTCCCTTCCAACCCAACCAATTCTGTGATTTCTGATTCA
This sequence comes from Corvus hawaiiensis, assembly GCF_020740725.1. Classification (NCBI taxonomy): domain Eukaryota; kingdom Metazoa; phylum Chordata; class Aves; order Passeriformes; family Corvidae; genus Corvus; species Corvus hawaiiensis. The sequence goes on along the minus strand of NC_063217.1, from coordinate 7,721,824 downwards.
GAAATAGTAGTTAAAGTTTCATATTCACAGCACTATCTGAAACAAAGCAAGTTTGGCAGTTCAGTGCATCTCCCTGCTCTAACTAACTGTGGGACAGGGATGTTCAGCTTCGGACAAGGCTGCTTGTCAATCAGTCTGACCAGTCTGAAGAAATTAATCTTGGAAAAGTCATAAGAATATGCACAGGATTTTCCTCCCCAGAAGGGAGTTCAAAGGAATTGTTCAGAAGAAATGAAGTCTGTACAAAAAACCAAAAAAGCTTTTTAGAGAGAAGGGTGTTTTCTTTCTCTCAAGGCTACTCTTGCCAAAAAGCCATGGATATAAATTTATGCCTTATATGTAGTGAAATTAGGAAAAGAATAGCTCAGGAAACAGGTGACCAGCTCCAGCCTAATTCATGCCCTCTAGATACTTGAGTTCAGATCAAAGGTAGCAAGCTGAAATGTTTTACTTTTCTATTACATATTACTCAACCACCACATAATCTGGCATAATTAACAGATTAGGATCAACTGAGGTTGAACCTCATATAGGTGGAAAGATAGAGTGTAACAAAATTGCATAGTCTGAGAGGTTCAGAAAAACATCTGAGCTGAATGTTCTGCTCCTTTGAATTTTATTTGCTGCTGGGTATTAAGATAATGGAGCAATCAGTCATTAGATCAGGAGCTAGAGTTTACCAATTTATGGTGACACATGACAATTCTTCCTTGTTCTCACAGAGATTTATTCATGTGGGGGTTTTTAAAGTATTTTTACCACACTGACAAACTATTTTTTCCACACAAAAAATGTAGATCACTCCCCCAGCAAAAAAAATTAGCAACAGCTGAAAATGGAATAGCCAAGCCCAAATACATATTAAACAAGAGCAGTTAATGAATAAGTGGCACGAAGAATTTCCTGCTACGTGACATTAGGTTTTAGGGATCAGAACTTCTAGAAATAAGAAAAAAAAAAGAAACAGAAAAATTAACTTGGGCAGAAGGGAACACCACATGTCTTTGTATCACACAGTGGAAAAACTGGGAAAACTGAGCAGCATGAACAAGTTTGAGAACAGCTGTCAGCGGTGTTCCCATCCCACTGCGCTGTTGTGTGAGAAAGGAATTGCCATGCTCAGCATAATGCCAACAGGGGTGGTGCTTTTAGCTCTGGATTCAGTTCTGCTGATCCTTTAAGAAGAGATGCAGTTTCCTGCAAGCTACAGACTGCTTACCACAAGAGTCCTGCAAACCCTGGCCCCAGGGCTGCCGTAACAAGTGTAAGTGGCTGTGACTCCCTTGGGAAAGGCAGGTGAGGACTCAAAATGCAAGGGCTTTCTCCAGCCTTCTTGGGATCTTGGCCAGCAGCCATGTAGATGGCACCAAGCTGGATATGATGGAAGGCAACACCACCTCGTGCTGACAGAGAGCTGCCTCCACCCCCTTAGTTAGGATCAGATTTTACACTTTACCCTGCCAGTGAGGCTGTGGAACAGAGGCATCTGGGCTATGTGTTTTTCCCCCTCTTCTTGTGGCAGCATCCATTATTTCCTTCAGTGAGTAGGAATAGGTTAATGTTCTCATCAAATTATAGCATTCAACAATTAAACATAAATGTCATCCAAATCCTCTGAGAATGGACCAAGAACAACAGAAAGACTCATGAAATGTAGCAGCTCTTTCGTAAGAGCCATCATCAGCTCCTGGATCAAAATCTGTTTATCAAGAATGGGTCTGTAAGATGCCTTTTATAAGAACAATTCCCTGTCATTTCCTCTTGCAGTTATTTTCCCTTGCCAGTGCTGTAGCATTTTTGAAAGTATACATGGATTCAGATGACAAATCATGCAACGTGTTGGACATGCAACATTACCACCCAGCTGATCGTGGTTTGTGTGTGAGTGTGTATGGAGGAGAGGAGCTGCAGCAAAAGTTTTGCTTGCAAAGTAAGGTTAGCAGTAGGCCAAGAAAATACAATGTGGTGTCTGAAAGATTTGATTGTTGAAATGTAGAACAACCAGCTTTAAAGTGCTAGAGAGAGTGATCAGGCATGGAGAATTCTGCACTGATTTACTTCAGTTTGGCTCCCTTTTATAGGATGTTTCAGAGGGAGATGGAGAGCTAAAGGTCACTGTTTTTGAGACACCCTATGTTTCCATGACTGCAAGAATATGACAATCACACCGTGTATCCTTTAACTTTAGAAAATATCCCCAGACACTGAACAGGCAATCAACCTGCCTTTTTATACTTCAGAGAAGGCTTGTTTTTCCTTCTTGAAAAATGTCATGACCTGTCATTAGTTTCTTCCCCTGAAACACATCACATTGCTGACAGTAAAATGATGTTTTCATTCTAAGAATTCTACAGGGAAAAAAAACGGAGCAGTCATTTTCTCAAGGAAATAACCTAACAAGACCGTGGTGATTGCAACAATTGTCTGGATGTATCAGAAAAATAACTGCTATGGTTAATCCAAAGTAAAAAATTACAAGAAAGGAAATGTCAGTTGCCTGGTTTAGAATCAGTTTATATAGAGGGATATTTTGGAGAGCTTTTCTTCAGTCATCAAGTGAAATCTTTGTGTGTGGTTGATGAAGAAAAATATTTTTATATTGCCCAATAAAATATGTGATAATTTCATATCAAAGATCCTTGTGTAGCTTTTGAAGATGATAAAAATTAAAAACATAGAGAGTTTTAATGCAAAATAACATCACATAGAATATATATAATATCACTTAACATTACCTTACATTACACCCCAAAGCCAAAATCTATCTCCTGAAGCATGAAAATCTAGTTGATACCAGTTAAGTCCCTGTGATACTAACATATAGTAAAAGGAAAATGCTTCCTTTGAGTAGAGTTGGGAAAACCTGAGAGAGGAACTTTGTTTAATTTGCAGAAGTTGCAAATTAGCTATGCAAAGCTGGTTCTGAATATATAAACCATAATTTTATAGCCTACTTCAGAAATATTTAAGGGACATATTCACAAAGTTACTTGGACCAAGAACTAAGAATGAGCCAGAATATTTCCAAAGGGGGCAAAGTGAATTAGCTTAGTGAATGTCCTCTGTAGTACAGTGATCTGTGTTAGCTGAAGGTCTGGATCAGTGTTTCTAATGTTTTATTATACTGGCTGTGTGTCAGCAAAGTTTGTAGGAAAAGATGTTCTAATTGTTCAGGTAAATTATCTGTGCAAGCTTTGAATCTCTACTTCATGTGCAAATAGAAGTTTTGGGTTGGCTTTTTTTTCAAAAATGGGAAGAATCAGATCACTTTTATATTCAGCTCTCATTTGACTCAAGCCATGAAAATCTAAATTCATAAGGGTTCAGAAAACATCTATGATTTTGCCATGAAAAGCCTGAAGACACTCAGAGTTTTAAAGGCTAGAGAACAATTACATGGGTGACTGAACAGGCAATTTCTTTGTTTTCTTCTTGAACTTAAACATTGGGAAAATGACAGATAAAGAAAAAGTCTGAAGTTCAGCATTCAATCCTTTTTGGAAAGCATTTTTAGCCTTTAAAATATAAATACAAGTAGATTTCTGTTACAGTGGGGAAACTGCAACACGCGTATCAATCAACGAGGCCCATGGAAAAGAAATATACATGGACTGATTCTTGCTAGATGTTTCAGAGATGTTTATTTCTCCAGCCGCATGGCCGGGGCTCTGCTGAGGAACTGCTCAATCACGGGACCCGAGGGTCCTTGCCCGCCCGCGCAGGGGAACACAAAACAACCAACAGGGAACGAGGCTGACCAGGGGCAGGGAAACACCGTGTCTCCCCCCCAGGGCCCCTCTCCCAGAACCCCACGGCAGGGGGGACGGACCCCAACATTTCACCCGTTTATTTTTAACAAAAAGAGATTTAAAACTTAACATTGAAAACAACTGGATGAACATAACAAGAACAGTTTCAAAACAAAACAAGCCACCCTCCTGAGTCTTTAAATGTCCAAACAGATTCTCTGGAACATCTTAAGGCTGACAGAAGGGAGACAGGACTCTCTGGGCATGCTTTGTGGAGAAACTGAGGCAGGAGAGGGTTTCTTCCATTTGTACCTGTTGGAACTCTAAACAACAATAGTTAATTTCTTCCCTCCCCGTCTTCATCCCCTGCTCAGCATTGGAAAGGGATTTTTGGGGAAACAATTGGCAAAGGCATGGTTTTGTGAGGGAAACCATGGGTGAAAAAACAAATACGCTGGGGGTAATAGGACATAGGATAAAAGGGAAAGGTGGGATTAGGAAAGGGAGACCGTAGCGGGGGCTTATAATGGAGATATTGTCTAACATGACTACGATTTTTAGCATATATACCGCCTTTTACAGAAACACCATCAGGCCCAGTGACCTCTGCTGCTTGTAACCCTTTTCTACCTTGCACAATTTGGAACTCTACTACTTCTCCATCTCCCAAGCTTGGGATGCATTTTTCAGGGTTATTCTTTTTAATAGCAGTTCTATGAATGAATATGTCTTCTTAGTTGTCACAACTTGTTATAAAACCATAATTTTGTTTAACATTATACCATTTTACTGTTCCTAAAACCTTAGCTACGATGATTTTTTCCGAGTGGCTGCTGTTTTCTGTCTCGCTGTGTTTTTGCCTTCTCTTTTGCTTTCGCTCGCTTCCGTGTTGGAATTGACAGGGTTGCTGGGTCCATCGGGGCTGCTCGTGCTCTTCCTCCGTGCCTGTGCATTCAGGGCCGCGCAGGCTCGGCTGGGCCACGCCGCTCATCTCCCCACGTGCCGTCTCTTCTGCTCTCAGCTGCACTGCTGCTGCCTGGGGCTGTGCCCACGTCTCGGCCGGGCCCCCGAGCGACAGCCCCCCCGTGCCCTGCTCCAGCGCATATTTTGGCTAGGCACGGCTCCTCTCTGCCACTACTGCCGCCAGCCGCCGCCCGCAGGCCACCCCTCTTGGTCAGGTGTTCACAGGGCTCGCTCCACCACGCGTTGCGCGGGGCTGGGTGGGCACCGTCGGGTCACGCCGCTCCCACCGTGCCTTGCTCTGCTGCCGACACTGCAGCTCGTGTTGCTCCGCCCGCGCGCGGGAACTGCCTCGCTGCTGCTTGCAGAGTGCTCGGTCCATGTGGCCTGGGTCGCACAGTCCCTGAAGCAGTTTTAACTTCGCAAGGACATAGCTGACATTGTTCAACAGTCTTGGTAATTAAATAATATTCACGAAAATATTCTTCCATCGGCATATATTTCGACTCAGAAATTAACTGTGTCCAAATGGTCTTCCAAAAGTCTTTGGTAAGAATTAAATTCCAAGAAACATAGAAAAAGTTCTTAAACAACCGTGAAAGGAAGTGTTTCAGTTCCTTTTGAGCTTGAATTAAGCTAAAATTTACAAATCATTGTTCAAGAATATTTTCAAGTTTAAGATAAATGTCCATATGCGGCTCAGAGAGCCAAGAGTCTTTCCACGGTTCCTCCACAGTTTAGAGATGGAACAGCAAAACAAAAACAAGAATAGAAATCCAGAGTTTACTTACAAATCAGTCGCTGTCCTTAGGGATCGGGGATCATTTTGCCTGCATTAACCACCATTTGTTACAGAGGGGACACTGCAGATTTCAATGTGAAAGATTGCTTTAAGAAGGCATTGAATTTTCACTTGCAACATGTCAAAAACAAATGTTTGAGAATTTTTTGATTGCTTTCAGGTTTTCCTGATAATGTTGTAAGTTGAGAAAGTTCAGCATAAATTTCTAGATTGTTTCAGTTACCTCAGCTGTTTTGTCTGGTTTTGCTGTAGATTTTTACCTGGTCTCTGTGCCTTTTGCAGGTTTTGCTCAGCACATGGTGCAAGCAGTGTATAAATAGTCCTTAAGACTAAATGCCAGTCTTTCTAAGTAAATGAGCAAAAGTTACAGGGTTTTCCTCTTCACAAAGCCAGTGTTTCTGAGACAACTGAAAACCAAAATTAAGCAAACAACACTCTGTTCTGCACTCTGTAAATCTACCTACAGTGCCTGTCTTGCCGTGACTTTATGATGTGTATCCCATATCGCTGCCCTATGCCCAGAAATTAATTCTTGTGCCTTTCTATGCCTCTAAACTGAGCCTGAGAGGGGGAAGGAAAAACTGAGCAAAACTTTTTCAAAGCAGTTTGCAGCTTGTTCAAAGTCACACAGAGAGAGCGACTTTTTTTTTCCCAGCTGCGGCAGGGGAGCGAGGAAGCACCCGGCTTGCTGCTCCCGGGTCAGTTTTTGGCCAGTGGTTCAGTTTCTTTTTCTCTGGAGAGAGACTGAGAGTTGAACTTTTTTTCCTTCCCTGGAATTTCGTATTTTCTCCCTTTTCTACTGGACTGCTTCAATATCAGAGCACATTGGGAGGACTTTCCACCGAGCGCAGAGGGCCTGGCCCGGGGCCAAGCCCCAGCTCCGAGGAGACCAAAGGGAGGACTCTAACACTTTCCCAGGTTTTTTCTCCACAGCGAGAGATTTTATTAGTTAGCATTATTTTCCTTTTCCCGTGTGTTTGTTAAATAAATAGTTTTTATCTCTTTCACTTTCCTTTGAGGAAAATTTATTTTTTCCCAAACCTGGTGAGGGAGGGGTGGTCGTGCCTTCTCTCAGAGGATATATTTCTAAATTTGGCCAAACCGGCACAGTGCCCTGGTGGCTTTCAAGAAGAGGTGAATGCCTACAGATGGGGCGATTCAAAAGAACACCACATCTAGAGATTTAGGTTTGAGAATGTGGGTCTCAGCAGTAAAAACAGCCACTCAGATGCTAAATTCCTTAGAAACCATTTTCCAAGTTCAACTGGTACATATTTTGTCCAAACTGTCCAGAGAAATAGCAGCCCAAGAAGCCAGTATTCAAACATGTAACACCAACTGAGACCTCAGGTATTGATAGTATCTTACCCCTGAAAGAAGCACATAGAAGAAAGCAGCCATGGGACGTGTGTGAGGTTTCAGTGGCAGCCCCTGCAGTAAACAGAGCTGTTCTGATGAACACAGATGGGGCAAAAATCCCTGTAAAAGTGTGCTCTTCAGCAGATACAATCTAGTCCTCCAGTGAAGGCCATCCCCATAATGTAGCTGGTGTTATGCCCACAGTGACATCATCTGAGTTGCTTATTTCCTCTGGAACAGTTTTATTATCTTCTTCCCAACTCAGTCAGCCATCTTTCCCATATAATTACAAACAAGGACCTGTTGGTGACATCAGCTCCTGATGGACACAGCTGTTGCAACTGCTGAAGGCTCCTCTATCCCCTGGCTTTACTCATGCACAGCATTGCTCTCTTTTGTTATTTGGATGGGAAGGATAGTTCAGCAATTTCTCTGTGCAAGAGCTGAATGGAGGCCAGCAGAGCCCTCATTTATTGCTGCTGTTCTCCAGACTGGTCTTCCTCCATTTCAGGTTGATTTTTGCACAGAATCTGAACTGTCATGGACTGACTGCTATATTTTTATTCCACTCCATCTCCCAGTCTGTAGCTCACAGGCAAGCTGAACCAATACATCAGAACAACACATGTGAGATATTATTCTGATGTTAAGTATAAAAAGCTATCTCTGCATGATTATGGAGGAAAAAACCTGCTGCCGTATAATGGCAACTGTTGATTCAATGGCTGTGGAAGTGCAGGATGTAGAGGGCAAAAGCTTTTTTATTCAAAGGGAAATTATGCTTTAAAACTGGCTTTATTCCAGCACCGTTGATAGACCAGGTCTCTCTCCTTCTCTCTCTTTCTATATAATCTCAGTTACTTACAACATGAAAGGTCTTTAGAAGCTTCTTTCTTTAGAGCTCCGTTTCTGCCCCTCATCACCCTGGTGAATGACAACTTTAAAGAAAACCAGGAGCTTTGCTATGGACTTAGAAATATCTCAAAGCAAATCACTGGATGCCAAAGAAGCTGCCAGGCTACTGCACCTCTCAAGCACTTATAATCAGCGAACAAAGGCACTGGAGGCAGCTCTGGGGGGGAACCTTTTGTGGAAAATATTGACCAGCAAATTACACAGCAGACAGTGCTTTGGCACTCGGCTGTCTAGAGGTGACTCAGATGATCCGTTTAGCTCAGCAAGCCGGTTTCTAATTACACCAAATGCCTGACTCTTGTCAGTGGGCCCAGTATCTGCTAAGCGGGTGCTCTTCACATGTGTCATTCATTACCTCACCCTGCACTGGGAGCCATCTCTATAGGGAGAATGGTTGGCAGCATCTTAGGCCTGGATAATTTCCTCAGAGAGAGGTTTAAAAGAGAAACCTCAAAACAATTCCCTTCTACCCTTAAAAAAAAACTTGCACAAAACCCAACAAATCCCCCAGCCACCACATGTTAATTTCAATAAATACCCTGGAATGAAATGATGGCAAGCTGCTGTCTAGGGTTTAAAAGTTGAACATAGTATACTCTTCCTGGGTTTTAGCTGGACTCTTGCTTTGGTGCCAGAGTAACAGCTGTAGCAGCTGCAGATGCATTTTACCACCCAGTACAGGCACCTGCTATGGCCAAGGAAGTGAAAACCCACAGAGATGCAATTTTCTTTTAATTACATTAGCCTGCTTTTGGCAGCCAGCCATGCACCATGGTGTTGGTGGGGATGTGGACTCTATTCACAATTAGAGCCTGTCTGTGGGTTGCTTTTGACACGTGGCAGGTTACTTCAAAGAGGAACAGTGAAGGATCCATGTCAGTGCTAAATCTTGTTCAGGAGAAATAAGAGATTGGAATGTTTTCTTATTACACAGGTACTGTGTCAAACTCTGAGATCAGTTTTACATACTTTTCAGACTAGCTGGGCCAGAGCAGCTGCATGTGTAGCACTGAAATATACAGGATCAAGTCTTGAGTCTGAGAAGTACCTTAAAATCACCCATGGTGTTTAATTGTTATTTAACCAAAATGATGCATTCCTAGGGACGCTTCAGTACAGTTTAGGGGATGTGAGTGAGGCTGCTCCCAAACACCCTGCTCCCAATGAGTTGTACAGATGAGTATTTTGGAGTCTAGGTATGCAGACATGCGCTGTGTGCTGCCTGTTCTCCTCAGCGCCAGAGCAGGCTCTAGCCTGTTTCACTTATTCCTAGAGACAGGCAGCTTCATCTGTCTGTCCCTGGGTGCTGTGGAGAAGGTGGTGAACTCTGGGTATTTTCCTTAAGAGGAAGAAGCTATTCTTTTCTCCCAATATGCTCTGTGGCTAAAATTACCTTTTGCTGTAACAGATGCCTTCAAGTAAGTCCAGATCTCTGTTCTAGGATGGTCACACTAAGGAATAGCATCCTGTTTCTTACAGCTTGCATGAGATTCCTTCTGCCAACTTGCAGAATATATTGATGAAACTCTCATGACCCTAAACACTATTCAAGCGATGCCTGTTCACTCTCCACTTCGGCTCAGGTGCTGTCACTACCTGAATTAAGGTCTGTTTTCATGTTAGGCAGTCTCCATACTGCTTTTAACCCTCTGGGCACTATCTCAGGATATGAACCACGATGCAAAGTAGGGCTTTGTACCTCTGTCTCATAGTTTGCCCAGCTACATCAGGAAAGCTGACTCAGAAACTGGCAAACAGCTCACACTTGTAAGACACTCACTGTGCTTACCCTGGCACAGGGGCTGTAACTGTGGAAGACCCTTGGCACCCTCCTCTGCTTTAAGAAAGCCCCTGCAACCATCAAACAGCATGTTCCTTGTTGCATCACCCAGACCTGGTCCCTGGGCCACTGATGGCTGTAAGAAGCAATGCTCCTGGTGTGGAGGAGTTGCCATGAAGGATCTTTATGGGCACCTGACTGATTCGATTTGCAGAGAGGCAGGGCACAAGACAGATGAGTCTGAGCACATGTTCTCTGTCCAGAGACCTGACAAGTCTCTGCATCCTGCAGGGGACAAGACAAGGAGCACACTGTGGACTCACATGCATCAAAGCAAGAGCCATCAATCTCTCTGCCCCTGCACTATCAGAAAGGAACTGGCCCCAAAACCAGAGCAAACAGCAAACTGTGAGTCATTCCCTCCACAGTAGGACTGTGCTGCAGACTGGAGACCATGCAGTGTGTTTGCAGGACACTGAAAACTCGCTTGTCAGAGGAGGTTGAGGTCTGGGCTGTAATATCAACAATGCCTGAGCTTTGTCATGGGGAACAAATGTGGCAAGAGAAGACATAGAAATGGCTTCTCTGAGCTGTCTAATCAAATGGGCCAATCATGTGCTGAACAACAGGCCTTGTGGGTTCCTCAGCAGAGTTGTAATCATGATTCAGTTTCTGAAGAACTTTATTCCCAGCAAGTGGAAGAACTGCACAGTGCTGTCAACAGCACTCAGGCTTGTCTGGAACATAAAACGTGGAGGTTCCAGGAGAAGTTTGTTTTAAATAACTTTTTCCATGTAAAATTGTGCTCTGAATTGTTCATTAGTAATATTTATATAAAGAACATCACCATGGTATTTAGGAATTAAACATTAAAAGGACAGACTCCAAGCCTCTCAAAAACAATTTGAGTAAAAGCAGGGTAAATGAAAAAAAAAATATGGTAGATGACATCAGAGTAACTGTTCCTGCTTCGAATCACTACTGGTGAGAGGAGAAGAAAGCCTGAAGAGAAATGATCAGAACAAAAACAAAACAAAAGAAAAGAGTAAAAACTGGGAATTAAAGGAATTTAAAGGAATTGTGTGGAGCCTCCCTCCATCTTCTTCAGGCCCTACTAAGATGTAGAAGACCTAAGGACCTAGAAAACAGAAACAGAAGGTCAGATTTAGATGTCATTCAGGTTTGCACGTATTTGAGATGTTGACCAGATCAGTGGTGACCTTGAAACAAAAGGAATGGTTGTCACTGAGTTTGAATGAAGGTTTGGGTACCTTCAGCAACTTCAGCATCACAGCACAGGTAGGCAAATGTAAAATGCAGCCTAGGAAGTCATGGATGAATAGCCCTATTCTGACAAAAATACCCTTTTATTCCCGTGTTTCAAAATAATGCTTTGACAATGCTTCCTCTGGAAGTATGTGCTCCCAGATGGAGCCTTGTAGTGCTCTCATGGGACTGCAGGAATGAGAAAGATTTCTTTTATTTCACGTTTTCTTGTTTGAAACAAAAACTGAGTTTGTAGTTAGTCCCTGCTTCTGCTTATAGAGGAACAACAACCCTGGAAAGAAGGAATCTTCAAAGTCTTGGACGGTTTTGGATGATGGAACAACTTGCACTGTCAGCCACAAAAAACAGGGACAGCTTCTGGGGTAGGAAATCCTCTAAGGAAAAAGAGCAAAGTGCCAGAAACCCCACATACACACGAGTTGTTGCTTTTTTTTTCAGTCAGGTAGAACAGGCTGGGTTTTGTATTGCACATAAGGGACCAGAGAGGCAAACCACACCATAATTTCTGGAGATATTTTGGCTTTGCATCTTGTCTCAACTATGGCAAGGAAGCCTTGGCAAAGTTATGGGTAGTATAAAGCATCAAGGACACAAGGAAATAGAGGAAAAGAAGCTTCCACAACTTCTGAGTGCATTACTGCACACCCTCAATGCCACTTTGGTGCAACATGTTCCACAGTCCTCAAAAGTTATTTATTTTATAGCCCTAACTTTAAGGTATTACCCACTCTACTGATGGTTCACAGCAACATCAGGCAATCACTGAATTACTCCTTTACGGTGCTGTGCATTTATCTAGTCACAGGTGAGGACTGAGTTTGTTCAGTATTTCCCAGTCATTTTCTGAGAACTAAATCTTAATTATGAATCATTCCTGAGATTGTCAGGACATGCATCTATGGATGTATAGGAAAACAGAAGGGAGGGACTCGTGCTGATTTCCACCCCTGCAAAACTGTAACTTTAAGATTCATTAGCCCTGTCATCTTTTACAGTAAGTATTGCAGAAAGCAAGATGAGCTGCTGGAAAGAAGTCATCATTAGACACATACAAAGCCAGAGGTAAAATGTTTGGAAGTTTCTGGGTTTTTCTTGCTATTGTGGCATAACTTTGATCTCATCTCCCATGCTACTCTTAACCCTGTTCTCATCTATTCATCCTCTTACAGTGCCTATGGCTTCATTGCCCCATATCGGAAATATCACTTTATCCCTAAAGTCATCAGTCTACCACTCCCACTCCCCATGCTTCCCACCATGCCCTCTCCCAAAACTCTCAGTGAATCAAACAACTTATTGGGATTGTGTGACTATGAAAACTCACCTTCACCATGCAGAACATCCTCCTTTCCCCACGAGCCAGAGTCTTTGCTCTTCACAAAGGGGAAGGAGAGCTGGAAATGTCTTCTTTGATAAAGATGCATTGTTACGCTTTATCTTTGGTAATCAGAGTGAGAGTACCTGAAAATAAGAATATTCTTTTGGGGAAAGTTTAGTGGCAGACTAGGCTTACATGTCCAGGGAGTAGTGCAGTTCTCAGGGACAGAAATCTTCCAAAACACCTCATAAGAAAAAATAGTGCAGTGTACAGTTACATATACAATTCATTTGCATCTGAATGTCCAGTATTATCCTGGCATTGTCTTATCTACATACAGCTGCACATGAAAGACCATTACAGTTATGTCAAAACAAAGCAGCCCATTACAGTTCCCTCCGAACCCAGACCACGTGCCACTCGCTTCTCACTGCCACCCCTTGCTTGTCTAAAAGTAACAAGCTGCTTTCCCAGACAGCTCCTATTGATCAGCTCCTGTTGGCAATGCAAATTCCTTCCATGTGCAGTCAGGCATAGCCATGAGCCTGGAGCACAAAGAGGTGGAGCTGCTCTTTGCCTTGCACAACTGGAGAATTTCCTGCTGTTTTCCCAGTCGTCCACAGGCCAGGTCTATCTGCTCCACATCAATCCAGGACATCCCATTCACTCCATGATTCGATGCCACAGGGCTCTCTGCAGGCAGCTTCCCAGGCAGGGCCTGGATAACTTCTAGCTTTGTTTTTCTTCATGTAAGAAGACATTTTGTTATAAAAGCAGCTCTCAATGTGTATAGAAGATAATAAGAAGGCTCTCAAATCATGGGGAATACCCCTGACCAGGGACATTTATTGTTATTGTTGGGGTTTTTGTTCTGGTTTTGGATCTCCTGGGCATCAGGGTCAAAGCTCACCATACTCAATCCTGTACAAAAGAACAGAAAGTGCACCAAGCACTGGCCATAAACCACAAAATAAACAGTGGATGAAAGGCAGACCCTCCAAAAATGATTAAATTATGGATAATTTCACATGGTTTTAAAATAAACTTTTTTTTCCCTAAATTCTGCTCTCACTGATGTAGATGGAAAAAATCCTTTGGGCTTCAAAGGGGATAATGTCAGGTCACTGCTGAGCACTTCAGAAATACTGTTACAAATATTTGATCAAGCATAGCAAGAAACTTATGGCAAGGGACAGGATTTGTACCCAGACTTACCAAGTTTTAAACCAGGGTCTTAACTGTAGGGTTAAATACACCTTTTAAATCCTTATCAGTTTGATAATGAAAGTAACTTCTCATCTGAGACATCTGATATGCACCTGAGGTGGGTTGGTTTTTTTATTTTCTGTTTTTTCCTTTTTACATAGCTAGATAGGTGCAAAGCAAGTTAGGGGACACTATACCACTATAAAACTATAGCATATGTTATTTTCTGAAGGTATTTCCAAAGGCAAGAAACATTGTCCGGACAGCTTCAGGCTAATGGGAAAATAATTTTTTTTTCTTCTTTATACAGACTGAAACACTTCTGGAAATGGCCTGTTTTTGCAGTACTGCTAAACCCCAGTGTTCTCCTGAGCAAGGTTAAAGGTGCCACTCTAGAGGATTCATGGTACTGAAATGGTTGAATCATTTATCACTCCTAAGTAAACATAAAGTTCAAATTTATGTTTAACAGATATGTGACCATTAAACTCACTCCACACTTTGCTGGCAGCTGCTAGAAGAGCTCTTTGCATCTGATTTCAGTGTGAAGAGCTGAAAATCCCTCTGCTTTATTGGTAAAGAGCACTTCTCTTTCTCTCTCTCTCTAGACCAGCATTCCACTGGCTGCAGCTCCTTCTTTTGGGAATTTGCACCCAGAATTCCACACACGGGCAATACTCAGGATTTGCACTGAAGTTCCCCCGTGAGGATAATAGGCCAGTTTTGGCTTCTCACTCACTAGCCATTACAGCAAAAATCTGCCTTTTGCCCTCTGTGACTGTAGCAAGAGCAGTGGAAGCTTCCCAACATTTTGGTACAAATTATACCAGCTAAACGTGTCTTTTTCTCTAGCAAATCCAGGTTACATAGCAAAGTTGCTGCTCATAAGGCATAAAAATACAGAAAACAAAAGAGTTTCACAGAGGCAACACTAATCTTTTTGAGATCTCACTGTGAACTTTACACAAAACTGTCACATGGCAGAAATACAACAGACTTAGGTGGCGTTTTATGTTTGTTTCAGAAGGGAAATGAGTGCAGCCAACTCTTCTGAATGATGTTAAACTGTTCTTGCAGAGAGTCAGGTCTCCAGCAAACTGGACAGATGTTGTATGAGTAGTCAAAAGACACTATCTTTTGTCATGTTGAAAGACTCCAGCTGAAGGGCCTTTTGTACCTCATGAAAGAAAGGCCTCCTTATGCAGAGGATGTGCTGAAAATGGGAAAAATAGGCAAGAAAAAAACTGAAAAGAAAACTTGCATTGCATTTTTCATGTGAGTAGTGGAAACACAGGTCTGATGTATTGTTAAGTATACAATCTGCAAATTAAGAAAAATTTAGACCATTGCTGACTTGAAGTTCAGAGCCATAACCAAAGACTGTTGCCCACTTCTGTCCTTGTGATGACTGTGTTTCCCTCTTGTGAGCCGGGCACCAGATAAATGTAGGGGGCATTTTAGCTGCATTTCATCTTGGGTACTCACAGTTTAATTTCTAATGATTACAAAACTGACTGTTGTTTCAGGCCTGTCTGGGGAAGTCACCAGTTGTGTGGAATGGACAAACTATGGAAAGCCATAAATTCTTGGAAATTTTTATATTCATCATCATTAGTCGAGATTTACATGATCCCTCTCAAGTAAAGCACAGAGATTCAATGATTTTGAGAGAGACCCAAGCGTCTGCTCTGACCTCCTGTATACTTTCACACCACTGCCCCTTGCCCAGTAATGACTTTGACACTGACATATCTCCCCAGAGGCTCCCCAGGCCTGGGGACAGGCAGGGACAAGCAATCCTTTACTTTCCCTGCAGACTTTGGCCAGTGGTAATTGCTGAAAGCCTGTGGCAGTGTGAAAAGAGCAGAAAATAATAAGGATGGCAGGGTCCATGACACAGACACCTGCTGAGGAAGTTCAGCTTCATCTAGGCTGATCTTTCCTTGCAACCTAGAGGATGACCCCTGCATTGTGGTAACAGCTGGGCAACCTTCTTCCTCCATCTCTGAGATGCTGTTGCTTTCACAGGAGTGTTTGCCTATTTGTTGGTACTTACAGGACCACTCTGGCTTTGTTTTTGTCACTGTAAGTGCCATAGCTCACTGCTTGCAACTTTGAGTGCACCTGTAAAGAAATTCTTAACACTCTCCACACACACAGGATTTGAACTTTTTTTACACACACCTCTCTACATAAGCTCAAGGATGAGTCTAACTCACTGTGGGTGCAGTCATCCTACCTAACCTGAGGCATTTGACTAAGGAACCAAATTTAGATGTCCACTTGCTGTTGGTGCATGTTATGTACAACCCCTCATGACAAGGTGTTTGGAACCAAATGATCCTTAAGATCCCTTCCAACCCAAACCATTCTATGAATCTATAAATGCACACCTCTAGGAGAGCCTGTGGGTGTCCAGTGGGGTGGATTGTCCTTTAAACTGTCCTTTAAATCTTTTCCGTGGCAAAACTGCACTTGCTGAATTAGGGGTCTTTATCTTTCAAAGCTTAGAGACCAGGAAGCCAGAAGAAGGTCCTGGCCAGCTTCTAGAAAGTTACTTCCAGGTTCTTTATTATTCTATAAATAGCTCCCATGTAATTATTTAGCAGTGCCCTTCACATTAAAGACACTGGAGAAATGGAGGCAGGCAGAGGAAGAGTCCCAGTGGTCACCAGTGCGAGCTCCAGTGCTCTAGTTTGTCGTCTTGAGAAGGCAAATGAGCCTGGTTTGCGAGGAGGCAGCGCTGGGTGAAGGGATGTCTCCCGTCTGGAGCGGGGCTGTGCAGTTCCCCCTCGCACCGCCGAGTGTCAGCGGAGCTCTTGGAAAGGGTCTCGCTGCAGGCACTGAAAATGCCGCTCAGGAAGGGCCCTTCAGCGTTTGCACCTCTCTGTACGGCTCATCTGGGAAGGAGCTGTGGTGCGAGATGAAGGAACTCAGAGAGTGATCTGCCCGGTTGTTGTGTGCCTGCTGCTCCCAAAGCCAGCTCTGGAAAAGCTGCAGCCTTTGTTGTCTTTCTGGTGGTTCTCCAAATTACAGCGGTGCAAATACTCAGCTCGTAGAGAGGGGGGGCAAAAGCTGAGGGACATCTTAAACAGTTTCACCTTTGATGTGAAAATCGTGAAGGTCTAAAGGGTTTTTAGTACCTAAGCAGTTGATAATTGAGGTAGTCAGTTTGCCGGCTCAATTTTACAAACGCTGGCTTCTGACAAAAGTTCCCTGCTAACTTTTAACAACTTCAGTGGTAGAATATTAAGGATGAACATAAACTAAGACATGCTGGGAAAGAGCAGACAACCACAATGGCAGGGCAAAGTTATACCAACATTACTGCCTGTTACTCTGGGAGGAAGATGCTACAGCCAGAACGGGAGCAGGGAGAGAAGCTCGGATACAAAAAAAGAGGTGTCTCATGTATGTACATGATCTCAGGAGACTTACAGGTACACAGAAACCCGTGCTGTGTGACAGCAGGATGGATCAGCTGTTACTCCCGCAATTTGCACCGCTTAACCCCAAATAAATCCAAGACAAAACATTCAGTATAATAGGTGTTGTGGACTCCCCTACCTGGAGAGCTTTGCCTCCACAACAGGAGGGTAATAACCTGGTTTCATTCCCTTTATTTTATGCAGTAGTGAATTGCAGACGCTAATGTTTCGGCCATTAGCTTAAAAATCAGAGAGGTGCAGGGCTATGCTAACATGCTGGGGATTTTGCGGAGAACTTAGCCTAAGAATTATTTTGTGTTTTGCTTTTTCATTCCATGTTTGGTTAGGTTAAAATCAGAAGGCTTCAAAAGCAGCTGAGGTATTTTTTACTTCGGTCTCAATGATAAGGGTTGTGGATTCAAATAATGTGTGATTTCTAACTGTCCAACTATATTCTTTACCAAAAAAAATCCAAGCTCTAAAATTTGTACTTAAATAGGAGTTATGCAGGGAAAATATTTCTTAATCCCCCCAAAATAACAACAATAATAAAACGACAAAAATAGTAAATCCAAACAAAACCACCCCACACAATACCAGTCAATAATATTATTCCAGGCTGTTTTCTTCCTAGCTAGCTACTTTCATTGGGAGAGAGGAAGAAAAGTTCATTGCGTTTCCATCCCTTTATAGATTCATAAAAGAGAATTCCTGAGACTGATGTAAATTCTTATTTTTAGTCTTCCTCATCTACGAACAGTGCATGAGAGAGGGGATAACATCAGGAGGCAAATGGACCAGAGGTTTTTGGGGAAAGTTGTAACAGGATTCACTGTCTGAGGGATTAGACAGGAAAATTTGAATTAGGAACAGGACTTCCATCTCTATCTGCCCAAATGTCTGCCCATGGGAATAACCCGAGCCTAATTTCCTTAAAATTTCAGCTGTACACATGCTGTGAGACGTGTTTTAGGCAATCAAGATGCTAATCTTGAGTCAAAGCAGACACTGTTTTCAGTACAGAGAATTTGATGCACTGGATGTGGACAACACAAACTCCATTATCTCCTTTTGCTTTTAATTCAGTGATGTGACACTGAAATACATAAAAAAACAAGGTGAAAACAAGATTCATCAAATTCTAAACCATTTTTCAGATTAGACAAAAAGTTTTAAGCCTAATCTCTGGTGGAATAAGTCTGGCTCGCCTGGCTTTGTGTCTCAGTAGTTTACCCAAGCTGAAGACACGACTCTTTTGTTTGGCTCAAGTCTCAGAACACTTGAAAATCTGGAGAATATTGATGTGATTTTCAGACACAATCTTTAAGCCAGCTTCATAGATAATTTCGAAAAGCCAAGTTTCTAAATTTTCTTCGGTTTTGGGGGTTTTTTTAAAAAGCTGACTTTCCTGCCTTGTTCAAACATCATTGAAATTCCTCTTTGGCCCCTGCACTTGCACTGTCTCACAATCAAATTTGAGGAAAGGCTTCAATCTTGCTTGTGAGGTCCTCATGTGGGCCCAGGAACCGCCCAAGAACCAAGGATTTTGCTGGTCTCCTTTCAGGTTTGTTGCCACTGGATGGCACCAAAGCCCACGGAAAAGTCTTGGGCTGTAAGGTGGGGTTGGGGAAGAGGAGCATCACTTCAGAATGATGGAATCCTACCCCCATGGCCAGTCACCTCCAGGATCCTTCCAGCACCCGAGGGCACTGGGGAGTAATCTGAATATCTCAGCTTCAGGTCCATGGCAGAGCAAGTCAGGTGGCCTCTGTCGGCTTTTCTCCAGGACTCAACTTGTACTAAGTCATTGTTGAATTAATTCACAAAGTTTCTTCCAAATTAGGCAATGGGATTTCTGACCTGTCAAAAAGCTTCCAGTTTTCCTCATAGTTCTCTGTGTGAAGGACTGGGTTTCATTTCTCAGGTGTAACTTACCTGTGCAGGCCTGAAACACAGGGACAGTTTAGCCCTGAAATTGGATTACGAATTAGACCTGCAGTATCTGTTCCTGTCACCTCCCTACTGTGGGGTGGCCCAGGTAGCTGGAGATGCTATCAGATGGTTTGTGCCTATGACATCTTTCTGGGGAGGAAGAAAAGGAGCAACTCCACTTTTGAGCATCAGCATGGGGGTCTAAAGCACAAATAGTTTGAGTAAGAAGCATAGATACAAAGACAAGCTGCAAGTGGGCCTGGGTCATTGTGTTGCCCCAGTGATGGCACCAGACTTTTGAAAAGCCAGATAAATCAGTATTTCTGTTGCTTGTGCTGCAGCTCCTTATGCCAGCAAGCACCCCTCCATGGGCCATGGGTGGTTCCAGGTGTCACCTGAAATGCTGGTGTCCTCTTTGGCTGCAGTAGCATGGTGACAGACCTACAGCTCTTCCCATAAGCAAGGAAGGGACAACAAGGTCTGAGGTGCAGAGGTGTTTCCTTCTGTCCCATTCACATGATACCTGCTGTCCCATACACAGGGCTTGTGGCAGGAGCCTCAGATCACAGCTTTGAACAGACATTTCAAAGAGTAACAAACCTAAGAAATCTGTTCCTCCCCTGTGGCTGAAATGACCAGAGGAGGCTCTCAGTTATCCCACTGCACCTGGAAAACTCCCAGACAAAGCAAGTTGGCACTAGTGCTGAAGTAGATCCAGGGCCAAGAAAAAAGGCATACAGATAAGGGTTAATTCTATTTTCAGGAGCTGTCTGTCTTCCTGTTTTATATCTTTATCACCTCAGTGGGATGATCCGTATTTTTGTTTGCTATAACAAAGGCACATGAATTCAATAATGCTTTTTCAGCACTGTTTTGCTTATAAAGCCTTTTCTTGTGAAGTCATTGCCAAGTATTGCAGAAACATCATGCAGTGCTAGTCATGTACACTTACTTATTCACACATACAGACAGAAATGGATGTTCCAATATATATATATACATGTACATGAATTCATATATGTATATTAATGCAACGGTGGGTTTGTCTCTGGTGGCAGATGTGCTCTGCACATCCAGCTAGGCTGCATGCTGAGAATGTGTGACGTTTTTCCACGTTTCCTAGGAAGGGAACATGAGCAGCAGCTGTGTCTGCCAAGTCTCAGCTCCCATGTACTCATGACTGTCACAGGTTTGGGTCTCAGCAACTGCCTCTCTGCCACTGTTGTTTTCATTTTAATTAAATGAAGATTTTACCAGAGTCCCTGAGCAAAGACAAGGGAGTGCTATTTCTAAAGTTCAAAGAAAGTATCAATGTCTTGGTTTTCACTTAGAAGGGAGGGTTAATTAACAATCATAACACAAAAATAATTTTAAATACTTTTAACTAGTTGAGAGTATGGAATAAAGCAGATTTCAGTTGTACCACAGTGACTTCAGAGGAAAAGAACTTCAGATTGAGAGGTCTGAGATCAATACCTACAGTGTCACCGTCAAGAAAGGGATCTCAGAGGAGCAGCCATGCAAAGAGGGCAGGGAAGGACCCACAGAGTGTAACACCTGAATTTGTGCTTGTCAGTCCCCCTCTCCCACCTCTCTCAAGGAAAGTTTTCTGTAGCATTTTTTTCAGGAAAGAAGGACAAGCTCCCCCTCATTCGGGGTGTAGCAAGTTCACCACCAGGATCAAGGTTTTATTCTGTACCACTTGCAAGTGCATCTAACAAAGACATTGGCCAGCTAAGCTGCTGCCCCCAGAGCTTAACTCAGGCTGTAACAAAACTGGTAATGCTCAAGCTATGGGACTTGGTGGCCTCAGGCTAAACCTTCAAATCCTAGGACTTGTCCTTCCCTGTGGTCAGAGTCTCCTGGGTGGGCATCAGGGAGAGGGGTGTGATTGAAACTGCAGCCCTTGAAATCACCTGGCTTATCAATTCCAGTCTCCTGTAAAATCAAAAGATCAAAAATTCCTTCAAACCAGAGTGCAAAAGCTTTTGGCCAGCAACTAATAATAGCAAACCAATCCTCTTCAGCCCTCCCTGCCCATGAGGGTATTTTGACAGGGATTCTGTGCCACAGCTGGACATCCCAGAGATGATAACTGTGTCTGATTCTGGGGACTTGGGCTCTAATCACAGAGGATGAACCTATTTTTTTTAAAGATCCCAACACGAACTCAGACCACTCAGTTCCTGCTTTCTGTGGTACCAAGGGGTTAAAAACCACTGTTTCTTAAACGACTCCACAGCCTTGGGAATTTTGTCTTGCATTTGTAAGGAAAATTCCTTGGGAATTTTCTCTTGCATTCCTGCAGTCTTTACTCCCTGCCTTAAGGAATAAGTTGTTTACTGTAGTAATTGCCATACAAAGCTTTGAGGTGTTGAGGTCCCTGCAGGGCCTTGATGGTGCAGCTCAGGGTCTCCTCTGATGTTCTCTGTAGTCCTACAGAAGGAATCACATGTTTCCAAGTAAACACAATAGGGTGAGTCTTTGCTGGATGAAAGCCCAGCCTCACTTCCTACCTGTAGGATACTGTATGTCACTGGAAGTCAATGCAGTCATCTTCTTTCTGAGAGCAGGACATGTGATTGACATGGAGAAACTGCCAGGGTCAGGATCTTAGGATATAAAACACCCACTGTTTAAAGCTAGGCAAAGAATGGACTCTCTCATCCACACCAAGGAGTGTTGCCTTGACAGCCACTCCTTGCAGGTTTGTAATGTCTGTATTAAGAGCCAAACAGAATATGTTGTTTGCTTGGCATTTGGGGCTTGGGGAAGTTGGAGGATTAATGGGTCACTAAAAACAGAGATCTGATATTCAATATCAAGGTTATTTCCTAGGCTTTCAAGAGGGAATATGGTGCCAGTCCTGATGGTTTCAGGGGAATGTGAACACTGGATGTGCCCCCATTGTCCTGCTGCACCAAGAGCAGGCTGGGCCTCAATCCAAGAGCAACAGAGCTCTACAGGACTTGCTAGACAAGAAGGGTTTTCTGATGTACTTTGGATTTTTATGTGAGTACAAGAGAGCAATGTTATGCCTTGTGAAAATGTAATGGCATCAACCAGTGAAAGGCATCAGGTAAACAGGCTTCATCCCTTTCAGCCATTAGTAGATATTTGTAACCACTGTAGAGATGATGGTCTGGGGGTTGAAAGAGTACTTTGTCTGAAAGGCAAGTGTGATCAGTAGTACCCTTCTCTGAGAGTGCCTCAAGACACTCACTGCACAATATTTCTGATTTTTTATACTGTCATTTGTGATTAAAAATACCTAAACTTCATCTTAAACAAGCTGTCCAGGTTCAGTCTTTACCTGAGAGCTGCCAGAGGTTGATCTATAAGATCCTCTTGTAGGAACAATACTAGTGAAATGTAATACATAACTAACACAAATTAAACATCTTGGACACAGATGGAAACTGTGAAATCTTTAAATCTCAAAGAAGTCCTTCAACTTGAATTTTTTTCTGATCGATTATATGATTATTGGATAAATAAACTATGTGATTGTTCAGCACATAAACACCCTTTGTTAAATGTGTCCATCAATAGACAATTCATATAAATGATACTAACTATCATCAAAGGAGTAATAACGCCTTTATTGATGAATAAATCTCTAAAAGACAGATCAAATGGACGTTAACTAGCCATGCATGACATTAGCAGGAATTAGTCTAAAAACAGCCTTGCAGGCACGCTGGCTACTGTATGTGGGGTGGGAAACGACGTGGGCCATGCTCATGGAAGGACCTGCAAGGTCAAAAGCCCTGCAAAGGCCATGCTGGTTATTTTTCATTACATATTCTGGCAACATTACTTCTATTTTGTATTTCTCTGTGGTTTTCTGTGGATGTTTAAAGACATTTTTGACATGGAGACTCTTTTAGCATGCCTGGAGAGCAGTAAGATGTGGGTGGCAAGCCACCAAGGCTGTGTACACACCCATGTGGACTGACCTCTCCACCCAACAAGTGTCCCTGTGAAGGTTGCCTGGTCGCACCCAGCCTGGCAGAGCAGGAGGTGGCAGATGGAGGTGACCTGAACACAGTCACACATGCAGTCTTTGAATGTGGCTGAAAAGTTCACAGGACCCACAGTCCTGACTTTTTTCCACTCCCAACAAAATTCATTGAGCTCCCAAAGTCCATGTAAGGTGTTAGATAGGAATATGAAGTATCTTTTTGAAAACCTGGAGGTCTGTTTAGACAGGAATGAGCTCCACAGAGAACGGCTTAGAAAAAATTTCCCAACAGCAACAGCTGATATGAAGTAAATAAAAATAAGACTTTTTCACAGGAAAGCCAATCGTGGGACAGTAACTTGGTGGAAAGGAAATATTCACAAACCACAAAAGAGTGTTCTGTTGTTATCTTTGCATGCATTACTCTTGATCTGTATCCCAGAGGTGTTTTCCAGCTGCAGTATGGGTTTTTTTCAGCAGCTGTGGCAAAGTTGTGGAGAATTTATGCCATTGGTGACAGCCAAACAAAATCTTCTCAGCACCTGCACCCACCACTGGACAGTGGAAAAGAAAATGTATTGAGAGCAGGTGGATGGAGTTGACCTTTCCCCTTTATTCAGCGTTGGTGAAGCTGCACCTGGAGCCCCATGTCCAGTTCTGGGCTCCTCAGGGCAAGGGAGACATGGACAGACTGGAGAGAGTCCAACAAAGGTCTGTGAAGATGATTAAGGGATTGGAACATCTCTTCTAACAGCATAGGAGCCTCTGGTATCCCAATGCTCTGATGCAAAGTGTTCAGAGACAGTGCCCCATTTCCAGCAAATGCTGCTAACTCCTCTCAGCCATTTGAGAGGCCAGTGGCCTTTGCCATGGAGATATATTACAGCCAATAATAAGAAATGAGCTCTTTTCCCCACATAAGATGAAATCAATGCGCATTAGAATAGTTAGGTTGGAATTACACAGCATATTAATGACCCACTTGGTAACTACCAGTGTTGAAAACTGGCAGGGCAAATTATTTCTCTGTGCACAGAGCGTTCCCAAATAGGACATTGGGGTGTCTCTGGGAGGGAATCACTGACACTACCTGAGGTGTTTGTAGCTGGGACTCTATTGCTGAGTTGGTCCTTCAGGATACTCCAGAACCGCCAGGTGTTTGGTCAGTGGAGAGGAAAGTCCATCTTCAGCTGTGCAAACATCAGCTCTCATTGTATCTCTTTCTCCACTGACTACAAATGGAATCTAGAGAGTCTATTTCCAACCGTCCAGACCGTAAATTGCCATCTCACTCCAGATGCCCGGGTAGATCTGCTATGATTTTCCCTGCGGTGTTTAAATGCTCTCCAGCATTTTGCATTAGCTTTTTGGCTAGACTCCTGCTTCCTGGAACTTGCATTCATTGCTCTTCACTCACTTATGGCCCCAGATACATACTGAGTGAAGCCACTGTTTTGACAGTGAGCGATGCAGTTCGGGCACAGCAGCACCCTGACCACTCCCCCAGTAGACACTGCAGAGCAATGGAAAATCAGAGAAATGATGACACAGGGACATAACATTGAAGACAGGCAAGGTGGAGCAAGCCGTAATGTCAAGAAATGTAAGTAATGACTGACTCAGGGGAAAAAACCAGAAAGGTCAGCTCTTCCTCTTCTGACAGTGATAACATACAAAAAAAGCTAATTTGGAAAAATTTTAC
Organism: Corvus hawaiiensis; assembly: GCF_020740725.1. Lineage (NCBI taxonomy): Eukaryota > Metazoa > Chordata > Aves > Passeriformes > Corvidae > Corvus > Corvus hawaiiensis. The sequence continues at coordinate 7,697,422 of NC_063217.1, read as the reverse complement.
TAGAGAGTTGCTATCTGCTTCAGTGGTCTTTGAGAATATAATGCCAGAGTGTGTTACACACTGGCTTTGCCTGCTCTGTTCCAGAATACGCAAAGTGGCCCACAAATGGCCAGTTGTCTACAGTACCAATCTGCAAAATGGAAAGCTTGTACTTTGGCTTTGCTCTGTAGTTTCAGTTGAATGCAGGCAGGCAGTTTCAAAGGAGTATCAAAACATGACATTCACAAATCTCAGTGAAATTTAAGTACTCAGATCCTTTATAAAACCTTCCCTGAAGAACCAGAGTGATCAGAAGTGGCAGTTTAATAGACCTGGAGACTTGTATTCTGAAGTTATGTACAAACTAAACATAGCAGACAATGTTATCCCCATCTTTTCTTTTAGCCTTTTCTTTTCAGGAGTAGGATCACAGAATTGAGTGTAAGTCCCATGGGTAGAGACCACAGATTTTAACAACAACACTGTGCTGGCCTGCAGTAAGGTCAAAGTGGCAGAAGTCTCTGTTAATCATCTCTGCAGTCACCCTGAACATTTCTGTCTGGTTCTTTGCAGGATTTTGCAGCTATGTTTTGTCTGTGCACCCCACACATCCTCGTCACAGAGCTGTAACATTGGTCAGGCAATTCTCACTGTGGTACCACAGAATTTCTTGCTAACAGTGCCTCCATCTGTTTTCCATGCCTATAATTATACCATTAATGAAAACCAGCCTTCCAGAGCCCTGACACTCCTTTGCATTGCCCAATGATAAGGGCCAAATAAAGTAAATTTAAGAGCTGGACTCTTTCTAAACTAGGTAAAACTACCTTTGCCAGAGCCAGTAGTCCCAGAGCAATCATTCCAGCTATGCTTCTACCTTCTTCCCCCTAAAAACAAGCACTTGAGCAGGTAGAAGGAATCACCCAGCTTCTCTCCTATCAAGGTGTCTCCATGTCATGATTCACACAGTTTTATGGTGAAAAACTGAAGCACTGGGGGCTGGAATCATGCCTTTAAATAGAAATTACATGGACATCCACACCTCAGGTAGCCCCAGGCTTGCTTTGCAGCCTGAAAGGCATTTCTAGAGTCTGAACTACTTTAGTATTTAGTATTCAGATTTTCAGCAACATGTTGTAGGTATTATTATCAATTGTAATAACCCAATTAATATTACTGCTGATAACACTAGGTGTTGTCAGGATCTAGAGAAGAAGAGTGGAATAGAATAGAATAGAATAGAATAGAATAGAATAGAAGTCTTTGAAAAGCATCTATCAGTTTAGTATCTCATGTGAACAGCTGAAAAAGGAGTTTTCTGGAAAACAGAACCCTCACACTTCAGAATCTCACCCAGAGTAAAATCCAGACCTTGAGTCCTGAGAGTCTGCATTTCTCTAGAAATTCAACAGTAGTTACATATTGGGATTTGGTACTCAGTTCAGATACCAGCTTTTATGATGGTACTTACCCTAAAGCAAGTGATAATGATTTTATGGTAATTATCCTCCTGCCATCTGGTAAACAGCACAATACTACAGCATGTGATACCATGCTTTTACTGATCCTGACTGATCCCTCTTTGAGGCACTGTTAACATAGACAACATTTTGTTTTCCCATAGGAGCTGCTTGGAGGACAATTAGTTAAATCCACTACTCTAATCATGTGGATTTGTTTTGGAGCAAGACAATCTCATAATACAAAATGCCTATTTCAGTTTGAACAAGCAGATTTATTAAAGCTTTTACGTGCACACTGTGTAGCTACCATACACAAAATTAAAATCCATCTGGAGTCAAGAGAATATACAAGCAAACTAAATACTACAAGAGCAATAATATTACTAGCTCTCACATCAAGCTTGCAGTCAGTGTAATATTTTATTGTTATTCATAAGAAAATAAAATAGTACTAATACTTTCTGCTCATGGCCAGGTCCTGATACACTTACATAGAGAAGGCCATCTTTTTTTAACAACTTCTGTGCCTGCTTTGCTTTCTGTGCTGGGAAATTCTAAGGCTGTGAAAGGCTCCACTCATAGTACACTGAGGCATAGGCTGGGACTGGCACAACCAGGGTTGACCTTAGAGCCACAAGGATGATACCCTGTTGGTCTGGGACTCTCACCATCTCCAGTAGTGCCCAACGCTATTTCCTGACTTACTGCAACCATGTCACCCCTTTGTCCTTCACAAACACTCCTCACAGAACCTGTTACCCTGTGCCAACAGGAGAATAAAATGGTTCACACAATTCTACTCGAGGATGACTTTATTCAGATTGATTAATTACAAGGTATAGTATCTAGCCCCCAAAATTCATTATGGTGGTTCAGTTCTAATTATATTCTCTGATAGCTTAATTCTCTCTTTATAGCCCAGCTAAAAATAGTTCATACACATTTTTGCATTGCCCTCAGGCCAATAGTGAAATCCACCCCTTAACACTAGATCCCACAAACAATCAGAATTTATTCAACCTTAAGGCTCCTAGGACATGCTTGGGAATCCATTCCCCCAAGCAAGACACTACCCAGGCAATGCTGGGGCAGATTTGCCCAATCCTCATGCTGCACACAGGAAAGTTAGTGCTGCAAAGAGATCTGGACACCTACAAAGACCGAATGCATTGGATGTTGCTATTCCCTTCTGGACACGATGAAATGATGTGGTCAGTCTGAGTAGCTTGCCCAAAACCACAGAAAGAATCAGTGTTGGGATTAGAAATTAAAACTTTCTGGTGTCTGGTTATGTTCTTTACCTCTTAAATGAGAAAAATGAGGCAGGGCTGGGATAAAGTCATAGCCATATTTTCACACATTTTCTGCCCCACTCTTCATGGACGTACTTCAACATAGGGTTCCTCCCTGCACGAGTGTGCTCCTCCAAGTACACCAGTATAACAGAGTAGGGGGTGGACTTAGGTACAACTGCAATGAAGGACCTCAATACACCTCTAGACAAACATCTTACAGAGCTGTGAGATAATCCCACTGGAATATAGCCACAGTTGTGTGGAAGGGTTGTAGTGGTTGAATTTTGGGGTGATAGAGCCGTGCCCAGAGGAGCTCAGCTGGTCTCAGTGTGGTGAAGAGTCAAAGACACACTGGGTGACTTTGGTGGGAGATTAGATCTGAAAGAAAAGCCAGAGAGTTTGCAAACAGCAACACCATTTATTGAGATTGCATTTGAGCTGTACAGCCATTACATTAACACAGTCCAGCAAGAAAGAAGTCAGTTCAGCCAGGCACATCTTTGAACTGCAGAATCATCAGGTCTGGGCTGTGCTGAGTTTCTCTGCTGAGAAGGCTGTGCCACCGTGGGCTTTGCCTGGTGTGCTGTTTGCCCTTCCTGTGTCACTGTTGTTTTCACCTACTTCCCCTCAAGGCCTGGGTGATATATTCTCTGAGATAGCTCTGAAGAGGAGAGTTATAGCTGCTGGAGTGAACTGAAAACATGACTCAGCTCCTGAAGTTCAACAAGATTTACTTTGGGATATTGTCCTAACACAGCCAGGGTTTGTTTAGTCATTTTGAACCTTTATAAATTTTCTTTGCAGCATATTCAGTAACAGTGCAGCCCTGATCTACTGTGTATCCAATATGTTAAGCATTTTCTAGAAGTCAGGTATGAAACCTTGTTGGAGACCTGCCCCTGAAGTCTACTAAGGACCAAGTTACATTTAATTGCGAATATGTTTATTTGAGTTCCTTATTATCATTTTAATATTGCCTTGAGGGAAGGATGTGTGGAGAAGGAAAAAAAGGAATAAAAAGTCAGTGCAGTATCTTAATTTCCCTAATAATGTGCCATGTACTTCTCCACTTGTTGTCATTTACTTAAATGTATAATCACCATGTTGTTTTTATGGGGCTAATTGTTTTATTTGGGTTTCTTTCTGTCTCATTAGGCAAATTTTCTGTTCCCATCCTTTTTGTGATAATAAAAAGAATTATAAAAACAACATTAGAACCAACCCTAGTGCTGCCTGTCAAATGCTTTCCACAGTAAATCTGCTGCATCTGCATTTCATTTTACATCTCATATTTGTTTCCCCTGCATTATACACAGGGTTGATGTTTGTATTCTGCTCTGAAGCAAACGACAATGTGTGATTTAGAAAGAGCAGAATTAGGAAACAAATTAAAACCAAAACAAAATAGTTGGCTGAAGGGAAAAAAAAAAAAAAAAGAGCGTTGGGATTAAAATGTTCTGGGGTAACAGTTTTGAACTTTACAGGGTCTCCAAAAATATTTTGGATGCTCCGATCTTAGACTGCACCCACACCACAACCCCATGCAGCTGGCAGGAGGTTTGGATTGTGCTTCAGACAGATAAAATATCACGAATTTAGCAAATCTTGCTGTATTTCCTTAGCACTAAATGCAAAACCAGTGTTGAGTTTTGGGCTCAAAACACAGGAATCTGGTATAAGAATGTGACTTAATTTCAAACCTTAGCCTATTCCTACACCAAATTACTATAGTCTTTGATTATGTAAGAATCAAAATGCATTTTAAAATACTATGAATATTTTTGTCTCCCAAAATTTTGCTGATATTTCATTACACAGATAGGTATAAATATAGACGTAGGTATAGAAAGTAACTTCATTTAAAGCATCTATTTTCAAAATGTACAAAACAAATATAGGTTTAATATTTTATTCATACCAAAGACTTTACACATTTTCCCAAAACACTTATTTCCTTTCATATTAATAAGAAAATTCTTATAGATGCTTCCAGGCATTAAATATTTTCTTAATGCACAATTTTATTTGTGAGGAGCCCCCTTGCAGATCGAGGCTGAAATTCTCTCTCCCCTAAATCAAAAGGAATCCTTCCCTGACTTCCAGAGAGTCAGCCTTCTAGGGACAACTGACAAACGTGTTCTGAGCTAGAAAGTGCAAGTGAGGATAAAAAACAGTCCATGAATGAAAGTCCATGCTTGAAAGGATTCCTGCACGTAGCTGTATAGTGAGGGTCAAATCCTCAGCTGGTGCATAGTGCCTCACTTCTCCTGCAGATTTCCTTCTCAAGGCTAGTATTATATTATTATGTTCGGCACCCCATCCCAAACCCACTGAACCACTGTTCAAAGTATCAAAGTGTTCAAATTACAGCACCCTACAATTTTCCCCATCTTTTCAAGTACAAGATTTTACACAAAGCATCAGCTGACATAGGAAACGTGGTCTTATTTGGGCAACCTTGTTCTCCGAGCCTGCCAACTGCTTCGAGCTAAACAATCAATGCTGTCCTTCTCAACTTTTTCCTTTCCAATTAATTAATTTAAATTGACCATTAAGTCAGCAGAGTTTTTGATTGATATTTTCATTAACAACCCTCTCATGCAGACCTGTCCAACACCTAAGAAATGTATGATAATGTCCAATCTGCATGAAGGGGTCTGAACATCTCCCTTCACCTCTCAGTGCTAGTGAGTTATTACTCGAATTGTGCTTGCTGTTTCATTGAGTGTAATTTGAATACAGATTAGCTGCCCCAGTGTTCCAGAGCTTTGGCATTATCATTACTGGGGACAGTAATTTGACTGATGAACACACAGGTTATCACAAGGTCATCACCTTCACAGTATTGGAATGGTCCATCGTCCCAATTTTGGAGGGAAGGAGGCTAAACCTTTCAATAGCAAAATTAAGTCCTGTAAATTAACTTGTCCAATAACTTATTGAATAAATCCTTTACTAATTAAAGAACCAATAGAACCCTTTGTTCTCAGATCTTCAAAGGCTTTATTAAAATCAATGAACTAATATCAATTTAACAGTATTTTTTTTGTAACAGGAATTAAGATCCTTCATCCAATTAGACTCAAATGTTCTGTATATGTAAAATGATTTTAAATGTTAGATAGCAAAAGGAAAGATACAGAGTTTATTCTGTGGAAGCAATTATCTGCCAGCCACACCTCTCAAAACGCTTGCTCTTGCTTCCTTATCACTCTGAAAACGGAACAGAAAATTTTCTTCATATTTACAAACCTGTGTTTTGTGTGACAGGGGACAGTGTCATAGTGAGACACTATTGTGCTTACCCTGCTCTGGCATTTTTTCCACTATACAAGAGCATTGAAAAATGCAGCCAGAAAGAAAATGCATAATCTGAGCTAAAATACACAAGATGAAGTATAAACAACAATTTGCAAACATCAGTGGGACAGGCACCTCGATTTGCTCACTGCAGCTGAAGTAGCTCTTTGGTTACACGTGAAATGGGTGTGGTGGCCTCAAGCCAGTCTCAGCTGATCTCCACCAAACCATCTGCTTGTGCACTTGGCATTATTTGTTGACCAAGACATTAGGTATGTAATAAGTTATAGTTTAGGAGAAAAGGCATAGAGACATAAAGAAGGCATTATAGTGTCCAATTACATCAAGTCTGACCCCCAATAAAGGCATCAATTTTATTTTTCCAAACATAACAATTCTCATGGAAATGTTTTTCTTCAAGTGTGTAGTTGCATTTAGTGTGTCTGGAAAACTTCAAGGAAAAAGGTTTTATAAATTTTTAATAAAATTTTGAAAATATTTGTTTCATTATTTTGAAGAAATGTGTTCTTTTGAAGATAAATTAAACCCTATGAAATTAAATTTTTGTGCATGCTAATAAAAATTAATAGACAAAATTGCTGTCTATTCTTATCAATAGATGAAATTACATTTAAAAATTTGTGAAGAATCGCAAATGTTTCAATTAAATCTTCTACAATGATGACAATAGAAATAATCTTTTGACAGAAGTGATACCTGGACATGAATATTTTAGTGAGAATAAGATGAAGAAGATGAAAATTAAAATGTGAAAAACTAAAACACACCATTTCTGCCTGCTAAAACACATACATGAAAATTTCCTGTCTGACCATTGGTATGGTCCCTACATGTGCAGTGAAAAAGTAAATCAACATTTTAAGATTACTTTTGCACATAGAGGGTAAAATTTCCTTAATGTCACAATTATAGAATTTCTTTCATTATAGAGAATATTTCTCTGTTTCAGTCATCCCCGGGAAACATTTTGAGATTGGGAACTCTCTTGGGAGGTAGGAGAGGAGCAGGGCAGTGGACCCAAATCCTGGTAGTGCCAGTGATGCTCTCAGCACCGAGTCCTTCTGGAAAAGCATGCCATCAATCAGTCCTGAGGAATTAAAAGATAAGGATGAGAGACATGGAGAGAGAAGAAGTGCCTCTGTGCCCAGACCTTTAAAAATGGCCTGGTGTTACCAGCAGAGGGATTTGAAAGTGAGTTCCTGTTAAAAAGACTGCTGGAACTACTTTGAAAATGCTGTCACTAAAAGCAGAACAACTTGTGGTGGGTGCAAAAAAGCTTCACTACAACAGAATTCACTGATGGTTTTGTCACATCTCACTTTTAAAGCTATTCTAAATGTATCCCAATTAATCTTCCATACCACTTCATCCTGCATTCTCACTACATATTATTTTTGACCTTCACAGCACTTTGCCAGCATTAGCTAATTAATTCTCACAATATCCCTCTGAGGACAGCAAGTAAACACCATTATCCCTCTTTTATATTGAGCCAAAGAGGTCTTGTGCAACAGCTTTTCCTGAGGCCATCATGTTTTCTTCCTTTCCTTGGTCTCTCAGCACCAAGACAGAGCAATTAGATCCTGACCTTTTCTGTCACCTAGTTTTGGGCTTGGATCCCTGAATCACACCTTTACTGACATTACTGACCTACTGTGTCTATGTCTAGAAGATAAAGGGCTAAAACTCAGTAACATCTCCCATGCCAATCCTAGTCTATCTGTTTTATTTTTAAGAAAGTTAACAGCGATTCCTATGTGCTGCCACAGAAGAAGACAGGGAGCAAGATCTAAAAAATACTTGCTCTGTGAATGAATTCAGTCTATGTAAATCAATTAGTCATCAAAAAAATTTGACACTTGGAAAATTGAATCTTCAATTAGATGCTATCTTCCCAATATCCTTTATATCCTCCCTGGATAGAGATAACACCTTTGTTATCTCGCTGAGAATCCACCTCCCCTACTTTAGCAGAAATGATCAACTGATAGTTATAAAACCCTTGATGCTTGTCCTTGGATGAGAGAGTCCCACAGAGCCATGAAAACATTAGAAGCCATGGGATGAAGCTGATGCTACAGCCTCAATAGTGAGATTTTACAGCCTGGTTAAAGTGAGCTATTCCAGCCCTCCTGCAACACCTGTGATTTAAAGATCTCTTTACTTTGGAAGCTACTTCTGAATCCTGTTACTGGCAAGAATGGGATGAAAAAAAGGAAGGTTTTCTTTCTCAAAGGATAGTCACAGTACCTTGTACCATCCCTTCATGCTTGCCTAAGGAAAGGCTCTTGCTTGTATAGGAAAAGAGTCAAATCCAAACTGAAGAGAGTGGCTGCAACACACCCTAAACTTTGACTTTGGCTTGTCATCACAGACGTGATGTGTGGGTGAGCCCAGAGGGCAAATCCAGTGTGTGCTCAGCTGTGGGGCAGAGGAAGAGGAGGATGAGCATTGAAGGATGAGCATTGAAGGAGGGTTGACTGGAGGTCCTACCTCTGTGCATCAGAGCTCTGAACCACCTTGTAGGGTGTGTTTGAAGCAACACCAGTGAAGAAATGGTGAAAATATACATTTCTCATTAGGCTTCCAGATTTTATTGAATTTCCAGTGTTCTTTATGGTCCCTTCTCTGGGACTGGAATTCTTTTTCCTATGTTAGACTATGAACATTTCTAAATGCAACATTATCTAAGATAGGAACAGAGCAATGTTGAATTAACCTCCAGACCTGCCTATCTGCTAATCCACAATGCAGCTGCTGCTCCTCTCTTGTAGCTCATTGAAGCTTCCCATTTTACTGGGGATGTCTTGGTAATTTTTGTCTATTCAGAAGTTACTGAGTACATAGAGATCACATTGGCACCATTCCTAGATATCATATAAAATGCATTGATTTGCTCCATCTCCTGGTGTGACCCTCATAGTCTTGGTTTACAGCCACTTCAGCATGTTCTCTGAGGAAGAGGACAGCAATTTGGTGCTTACTGCTCTTCTGGGATCCACCTGACCCAAGCTCTAAAACACAGGGAACATCCCATGCCATCAAAGATCAAGTCTGACTCCAGCAGTGACTTCATTTGGCTTGGGAAGAAACAACTATCTTTCAAGATGGACATGATTTATGCAAAAAAGCTGTTATTTGGGGAAAAAGTGAAGGACTACTTCTCTGACATCAGTTTCTCCAGCAAATTGTCAGTGGAAATCTTGTGTTTGGATAACTCTAAAACTGGACTAGTGTATAAAGTAATTTTGGTACCAGCTTAAGTAATTTACCTGAGCCCGTAAGCAGAGGTCAACCAAGGTGCAGAGAGTCTGAGTGGAAAGGAAAGAAATTCAACTATTCACTGCAATACTAAAAACTAGATAGCAGGAAAAATGTTCCTCTTTGTCATACTAAAAATCAAATTTGCTCTAATCATAATCTTACTCAAGATGGTTTGCTTTTTTATAGTGCAAGGGACAATTATTTATTTTAGATTAAATTTAGATCTCAGCTGTGAGCAGTGATGTAGAGCATAACCCCTGAAAACTCAGTTGCATTTAAGAACAAAGATTATGGCTTCTTTAACCTTCAGAAACTATATTCTATTATAAACCCATGTTTGTTACCTGGTATAAATATACTAATATCAACATCAGATAAATACAAGATGCATCAAAAGATTTAAGGCACCTGTTGTGTATTTAAAAGAATTATATCTTGTTTATGGAACAGTATAAAATGCACAACTGATTTATATAACAGCTAGTCTATTGCAGGGGAAATCTCATTTCAATCATAAATGGCAGAAGTTGATTTAAGAATTCATTCTTTAATGGGTCTGCAATGTTCAAATTTAAACTCATTCAATTCATCAGCAAAATATTCAATATGGGGCACAGGGAACTCATTTAGGCAAACAGCGACTTTTAATATAAATTTTCCAGGAGATTTCTTCATCGATTCAGCAGTTTAGTGCAAAATGATTTGTGCGATACATTCTCAAGGATCAATGCAGGCCAAGTCAATGGCTAATATAAAACAATCATCCCACCTACTACAGAGAATGTGTCAATGAACTTTGACTTCACATTGAACTGCTGTGTGGAAAGGAGAAGGAAGTCTGATAAAAATTAATCATTACTTCCCCCTCTTTCCCTTACCCATACCCATTCTCTATTATTATTGTTTGTTTGTACTACAACATAACTTGGAAATCTCATTGGGAACTCGAGCTCTGAAGTGCTCGATTCTGAGTAAACATGTGCAGAGGTGCCACCTTTGCCCTTAAAAATGAATATCCTCAGTCCTCTAGCTGCTCTTGGTGTGAGCCATCATCTCACAAGAATGTGGGGATTACAATGAGGAGCTGTCTGAGCTGCTGTGACTTGAACCAGAGAAGGTCCAAGAGTTCTGACTGTCACATCTCCTCTGGACAAGGCAAAAAACCAAAAAGGACCCAACACAGCAGAGACCTTAGCAAGGTTAATCTTTGTGCTTTGTGCAGTTACCCTTTTGGAGGGTCTCGGTGGTCATTTTGCAGGATCAGAGCCTGAGAAAAAGAAGTAAACCACATCTGCCTTCATTTGTTATTCTCCCTAAGTTTCAAGACCATACCTAGAATCTTTGGGTGGGCTTCTGGTGAAGTCTACTTGCAGCTGGCAGTAACTAAAGTCATTTAACCATCAACTGAGTCATTTACTACATGGCCAGAGCCTTCAAGAGTGCAGCAGATTCCTGGAGAGATGAGTAAAGGGCAGTGTGGACATAAGACTGCAGCTTTTAAGGTACGTAGTGTCAAGTGGGGGAGACTGGTGTCACTGGTCCAGTGAAAGAGGCAATGGGATAAAAGAAAAGGACAGCTGACAATGGATGGGCCTCCCGGCCAAGATAGAGGTAATTGAACATGGGCAGATATTTGGAACTAATTTTAGGGATCCATTGGAATATTATGGAACAAAGTAGTTTAACAAGGTCTTGCCTAAGCTGCTTCTCCGCATGTTATGATGAAACAACATCAGAAATGCTGCTCATTCTGTCCTTAGCTCTGGCCTCTGAAGCGTCTGGAGATAGTGTCCATTTCAGCTGGTTGTGATTTCACAAAAAAAGTACAATTGAGCATCTTGGGCTGCTGAATTATCTCAGCCCAAGCCTGATAAACTTAGTTTAAATTCTGTCTCTCAAAAGGTTTTATCAGTTGACTAAGTGATGCTGATCTGCATGATGATGTTGTTCATGGCTGGGTTCAGGAGCACTCTGGAAATGGATTTTGCTGATTCCTCTGGACTCCCTCAGTTTTTTTAAGAATCCATTGAGCTACAGGGCCAATTTACATACTTTTATATAAAATTACGTATGTTGCATAAACAACAGGTAGAGACCTAATCTTCCAAATCAAATTCTTCTGGAGGAAGTATAGCATGGCTTCAATTAACCCCTTAGGTTAAGTTCCAACACGTACCTGGAGAACAGCTGAAACATGTTTTTAGGCCTAAAACTTTCAAATCCCATGTTTAAATGTAGTTTTGCAGAAGTGGGTGGGAAGTGGAAGAGCATAGCATCATGGTGTGGAGGCAGCTTTAGGATTATTTTCCCAAATCAACCTCAATTTTTTTAAGCTGAAGGTTTCATTCCTGAACTCCATGTCCTACTTCAGAAAACTGATGACTGAGGAAGTAGGACGTTTATTAAAGTTCAGACTGAAAAATCAAAAGACTGGCTACTGTTTTTAATAGATTTCTGGTAATCTGGTACATTTGAAGCCTGAATATAGACTTAAAAGACACTGAATGCCATATAAACAGATGTCAAATAAGATCAGAGTTGGATGTAAGTATTGTCAGTCGTGTCAGAGACTGACTGTACATCTTGCATCCCAATCATGCCTCCTCCAGAAAAATTTAATGACTGCAGTAAACTCTCTTTGTCAACTAAATAAGGTACATTGCAATCCTTCCCTAACGCTTATTGTGATATACCCAGAAACAGCACATTTCTGAAGACACCAAATGCCAACAGGAACAAAAATCCCCCACTTTCAGCAGCAGAAATTTTCCTTTTTGACTGTCCCAGCTTTGGTTGTTGTTGGGGAACTATTATCAGATTCAAATTCAGAAAGACATTTCCATTGAAGAAAGTTTACTGTGTAAATTACAACAGTAAGAATTTCAAGGCAAAGCTTCCAATCATATTTAACTTGAATTAAGTACATAGGACTTTACTACAAGGCCTTGCAATTTTCAATCTTCCCATTGATTTCAATGAAGTTTGGTTCTCACTTCTTAAAACACTTTCTTCCCCAGGTAAAGTTACATGGTGGGTTTTTTCAGTGTTGCTGAACAATTGGAGCACCCATTGACTCTGAAAATCAGTTTTCATTATCCATCAAAAGACACAGAATTTTAGAGCTTTATTTTTCATATGACTATCCAAAGGATCCAAACCGTCTGATAAAAAGGGGGTCAGTAATTTTGTACTGTGTAAATTACTTCATATTTGGCACTACAAACTGCAGATATTCCAAACCTTTTCTGCTTTGACAATCAAGAATTACCAAGGAAGTTAAACAGCAAAAACTATCATCCATCTGCTTCTCCTTAGACTTTCACTTAATTTTAGCAATGTCATGAAGAAGATGATCCCAAATCTGTTGCGTTAGTCTTACTGTGCTTCCCTACTCAGGCTGGGAATGCCAGTACAAAAGGTTTATATGCAAACCCCACTGTAATGAAAATCAAAGAAAATATTGATTTAATTTCCAAATTATTAATCAACTTCACAGCTGAACGAAAATATTGTATTGCTCAGCTCAAGCAAATCCTAACATCTTTGCCTCTGGCTATGAGTCCAAGAACTGATGAAGGACAAAATGGTAACGTCTGGGGAACATCAGCATTCTTAAAGAATAAACACATCAGCTCTACAGCAAGAAGAGTTTTGCAGTATCCAAGCAAATGAGAAATCATAGAGGATTAAGGAATGTAAAGGACTATCTGGTTTCAAGACAATAATTTCCCATGCAAACTCACTCCTCTAAGAGGGTGAAACAGAGTGAAGGATACACCAATACAACAAATAATGGCCAATTTGAGATAGTGCCTGAGGAAATTCGAATTTTTAAAGCATTTTTCCTGTGTATCTGTCTTCTCACAGGAGCAGAGGTTGATAACCAAAAGGAATGGATGGGCAGAGTCCTGAAGAGGAGATCAGTTAGGGAGTTGTGCAAATAATACAGAGGCTGGGTCATATAGCAGAACTAGGAATGTCAGATAGTGAGCAGGCTGCCAGATTAGCTCACCCATTTTTGCAACACTTAAAAATGTTGTATTGGCACAAACGGCAGTGTGCACACCTCAAGGGAGAATATATCAGCTGCAACTGCCCAGATCATACAGAATCACTGAGAGTTACCTGATATCAGGGAATGAGAAAATCTGGATAAAGTGAAAAATAAATGGCATGAAAGATAAATACACACATGAATGACACAAACCCTGTCAAAGCACATCTCATCCCTCTTAGTTTATTTTTTATTCCAAGGTCAATTAAAAAAGCTCCACAAAATTATTTAACAGTTAGAATTTTTGGCCTCTACCAGATAAATTCTGACTTTTCTCCTGAAATTTTTTTCCAGCCTGACAGTTGGATCCAAAAATTGGTGCTAGATCTTAATAGGAGATAGGGGAACAATGCCCATCAGAATTTGGGCATTATGATAGTTATTAGCCAGAACATCAAAGACAGTGAACTTCAACCCGAATTGGAGCAAATAGTAACATTTCAATAAGGTACAAACAGTCATTTAAGAGTATTTGTTACAAGATGTACCTTGTGAAGTGCTGCATACACCCCATGAGACAGGTAAGATATCACACTGGTATTGAGTTTTTTGCAATGTTACCTCACTCATTCATTTGAATTGACCCACATTTGCTGTCTATTAAAGACCAGTTGTGTCATCTTAGCTCCTGCTTTCTTAATAAACCCACCGTTGTACAAAGCCAAGGGTGAGACTGCTGGTGGGACAGGATTATAAAGTGATGGACATATTTACAAACTGGCCAGCCCTCCTGGTAAGAAAGGGATGGCAGTCCATGTCTGTGCTCTTGGGCAGTTCTGTGTGTCCATCAGGACTAGCAACTCTGCCCTGCCTGAGGAAGTTTATGCTTTTTACTTCCCCAGTTCAGAAATTATAATTTCTGTGGTTCCCTCAGGTTTAGGGACAACTCAGGCCTCCACCACCACTCTACTATACTGATATAATTTCTGTCTGAAAAGGCTGTGTTTTTGTTGTCTAAGCAGTTAAAACTAACCAGAGTAATAGCTTTTGAAGTTCATATGGTATCCAAAAATCTCCTAGCAAGTGCTTTGATTTGCATCCATGTGGATTAAAAAAGAAAATTTAAAAATGCAACTAAACAAGTCAGTGGAGTATACAGGCTCTGAAAGAACAACCCATTTAAATACTATTTAAATTCCTGCCCCTTGAAAACTTATCCCCACATTGTGTCTCACCCATCTTACACACAGAGCTCATTGACAAAAATAAACAGTGCAGCGGTTTGCAGTATCACTCTAAATTTACATTATTTTCAGTGAATGTATGATGACAGTCAAGATCTGGTCTAGTGTTAAAGACTGTGTAGATGCAGAGTAAAGGACAGCCTAGCTATGAAGCGTTTAGTCTAAACAGGGGGAACAGAGTGTCGTTCCTCAGAGATGAAGGGGTAAAAATTAGCATTTCCCCCCGCATTTCTAATGAAAACAAATAGCTACGTTTCTTCCACAACTCTATTTTATTTTTGTCTCATTCTATCATTTTACTGGTATAATCCCTGGGGAAAAAGGTGTCAACAGAATTTGTTTTCAGGTTCATTAACAAATAAATATTTTAACAAACTGAGGTTTTTGCCAGAAGATATCAGTTCATTGAAAAATTTCACAGGAACGGTTCAGCTTCAGCTCAAGACAACTTTTTGCCTAAAGAAAAAAACTTCTAGGACAAGGAGCTTTATACTGAAGCATCCCAATCATTTTGATTTTGTTGCAGACACAAGCAGAGGCCAAAGGCAAATTTTGATGCCAGTTGCAGATTTCCAGCCCCACTGATTATCATATTCCTTTCATCCCATTTCAACAAGATGGAAAAAGATCTAAACTTTGCAAACTGTTGTTCTGTACCTATTGCAAAAAACAGTCTGATTTAAAATGCAGCCACCTTTGGAGAAAATATCATCAGATTCAACAGCAGAAAAAGCATGCACAGAAATTCCAGAGAAAAAATTACTAATCCCAGACTGTGCAAACTGGTTTGCTTCCACAGTTGTGTGGAAATGAAAAGCAGCTGAAATCTTGCTTTAACCAGCACACTGTACTAGTTCTCTTTAATCTAGTTTTCCTGAGTTGCCCATCCTGTAATTGCAAACTTTTAATAAAAACTAGTGGGAATTTGGGGTGATGTCATGGGAATTGAAAGGTGGAACAATAATTAGCTGTGTTTTTACATGACATTTCTGTGATTAGCAAAGGGGGAAATATAAAATCAATGGGAGGCATTGAAGAGGATGGAGGCAGGAGAGGGAACAGACCACACTGAATTGTGAATGTCTACTTTTCCTCTCTAAATAAATGAAACCAATAAACTTTAATAGTGCTGGTGAATGTGCCTCACCATTGACTGAAAATCAGATTTGGTATCGATTTGATTTTCAGAATATTACTCAATCAAGCACACTTAACTGCAGAAATTTTGTATTTTTTATATCATAAAAAAAACGGTGCAAGCAAATCTGCCAAGCCTCCCCTCTGGCTACAAGTCTAACAACTGTTGAAGGACAAAAGATAATATATGTGAATACCATTGCCATGGTTCACTGGGTTAAAACAAACAGCCCCCATTTGACCTTTAAATTGAAGGGTTTCCTTTTATATCACTAGAGGCAAAATGCATGGACATGAGTACAACAACAACAAAAAGGTGACTCAAGCAGTTGAGCTGTATTTGATTTGAGGGATTTTTATTCATTTTTAAGGGGATATTTTTTCTTTTCCGTTGGAGGGAGGTAAACCCAAAAGTCAAATTGATGAAGAGAAATGGAATCAGAATCTGGCCTGGGTTGAATTCACTGCTGCTTGGTTGGTCACCCTGGGGGAAATGATATGTGTGCAGCTGGGATGATGAATTGGGTTTGTTTAAGTCATCATTACATTGTACTTTTTTATAGACCTCAGTATTTATAACACTTAAAGTTGATTGAGTAATGTGGGTTGCCTCGGCATCCCTGCTGGTCAGCCGGGGTGACGGGCCTTGACAGCAAACATGAAGATATTACTGCTCCAAGACTGGTCCAGGATGTCGGGGTAATCTTAAGCAATCTGCTGCTTGCTCTTGTGTGTAATACACTGTTGAAAACTTTCCCTGTGAGTGCATATGTAGGTTTATATGTAGGCTTCAGTATATTTGGTGAAGAGCTCAAGTAACTCAGAATTAAAACAAGAAAACAGATGCTTTAACTAAATTAATTTTTTCTTTTTATATTAAAATTTTTGCCTAGAATAGCATCCTTATAAATTGGGAACAGAGTGACTTTTAACTAACTATATTTAATGTCTTCATTCTTTTGGATTAGTCTCCCCTCTGTTTTTGCTGAACTCCAGTCAGCTGTAATCATTGGGAGAAAATATATGACTCAGGAGCAAAGTGTGTTCAAGCAGCTTTTCTTGGAGAGAACAGCAGTGACAACAGACTAATTATCTTTAAGCCACCAGCCCAAAAATTTTGGTCAGGTCCAAAATGCAGGAATCGAAATGTAACATAGAGATCAGAAGCTCGTCTGAGAGGTGGGCGTTGGTCCACCACAAATGCGTGGTCATTGGTACCATATTTGAAAACACTGAGGTAAATGTGCTGCAGCAACACACATTTCTGCTTGTGGGCATTAGCAATGTGAGAGGTTTACTGAATAAAAAACAATATCTTGTTGATTTGCATACAGTAAAACATCTTTGAACCTAAAGGCAAACCTTGAAATTCTTTATAGAACTGTCTTTGACTGGGCAGTGTTGGTAGCATGAACAAAGTCTCATTTTATCTGTATGGGTACAATTAGAATTAATTCTCTAATATATTGGTTCTGCAGGTGAACACACATGACTGCATACTTGTGTCTGCATGTGTACACCATGACATGAAAGAGTCTGAATAATTGCACTTGAAGTTTGGGAAATGCCAAAGCCAACATGTCCTGGTCACTAGCACATCATGACACTGTCTGTAGCAATAATCTAATTTCTTCCTCAGCAGCCCTGCCTCATTCAGCACAAAGGGAGCAGCTGGTCAATATTGTGTTTTATTGTCATCATTCTGTGGGTGACCCTGTGATTAGTTTACTACACATTATCCTCATCCCATCCTTAGGAAAGGATTATCACCCTGCTTGCCTCTATTTAAGGTTGTTTGAATATGTACAAGACCTGTGATTCTTCTGCCTGCTGCAGAGGAAGTTTGAGGGGAATTTGACCTGAAACAGAATATAAAAGTGTGTCCTCCTGTCCTGTTTTCCTTGCCAATTTCCCATCCCCACTTGCCTAAGCCAAGACCCAGTTTGAAGACTTCTGTTACCCTCCCACCTACAGGTGTCAAAACCTGTTCTCAGCTCCTCAGGACCTCAACACAGGCCTTGGCATTAGCAGAGGTCCTCCAGGTGCTGTGGAGCACAGGTGGTGGCTGCCATATTTTGTGTAGGTGCTTTGGTACTTTGCACAGATGCTACTGAGCAGTATCATGTCAACACGCAATCCCAAGGCAGCAAGAGAATCCTCCAGCTTGGCACATCACTGTGTTTCTCTTCTTGAAGCCCTGACACCACTTAGTGTATGTCTTCCAGCTTCCATGGGAATAAATCATTAGAATGGTTCTTAGATATAGCAATTCATCCTAGGAGTTTTGTCTCCTAGGGAGTGATTGAATTAACACTCATATTTCCTTCATTGGTATTCAGCTTTTCAACCTTAACAGATTTTTAATACACAACTTAGGCATGAAATGCTGTTTTAAATGCCTTTCACTCCAAGCAAGAATTTTGTCAGAAGGAATCATGGTGCCATCAGTGAGACAAAGATTCCAGTTGTCAGTCACAACCATGAATGTTCATAGTAGCTATAGTTAATGATGAGCACTGCAAGATTTAACAATTGAGTGGGCTGGCAAGTGCTTTTTGCACCATAACTCCATGAACACTTGCTGAAGGCCCAAGTGTTGGTAGACACAAGAACATGGGTTTCAGTCTGATGTGCCTTCGTACAGTGTGGAGGCCGGTGAACATACATTACAAGGGACAGAGAGTTTTCAGTAAGTCCCCAGTACCACAAGAACCACTTTATGTTAGGTTGACCAGAAAGGCTTCTCCTGGGATGCTTGTTCTGTTATGTTAATCTATCCCAGTTTGAATTCCCTGGTTGCCTGTAAGCCCCTACCCCTCAATACTCCCCCAGAGCTTCCCCATTGGTCCCCGTTCCCTAGTTCCACCTCTTCCCCATCCCTGGAAAACTGTGAGCTTCAGGATCATGTTTGTATTTGCATCTGCAACCTTTGACAGCGTAGCAGCAATAAATGCTCCTGCTGGAACGAACACAAATGCCCTTCTCCACTCTTTGCTACAGACTGTAATACTGAACCCACCCGTGCTGCTGTGGGGGCACGTGGGACCCCATAGAGTGGGCAGGGACAGTATTAGTATAGGGGAAGGTAAAAGTAGCATGCTAAGACATTTCCAGGGGCTGATTTCAGCACTGGGAGCTGCAGCATCTTAGAAGAAGGATCTGTGAGACCTTTACCAAGATCGGGCAGGAGATGGGAGCTTTCCTCTCTTAAGAACTTAAAATACTTTCTGTGATACAATGGTGGACAGCTTCCCTTTTTGAGAAATAGTCTCCTCTTCTGGCTCCTGGGCATTTGCAGGCACACCAACCCTCCAGCCTGGGAAAGAAAGATCATGTCCACAGCTGTGCACCACTGTCCTTTTTCCAGTTGCCTTGCCTGGATAATCCTCTTTTTCTACCCCTCAGCTGCTTACCTCATCCATTATTTCCCTTCTTGATCTATTCCCACTTTTTTCCCTACTCAAATACATTTTCTTTCTGAACAACTTTCATCTTTTCTTACAGGATACCCTCTTCACTTCCCTTAGCATGCTCAAGTCAATTGACTTGAGTCCATGTATTATACTGGAGGAAAAATCCATCAGATATTGTTCCAGCAGTGCTGAAAGAAATTGCTAGGAATGTCCTGCTCCTATCCCACAGTTTCAGAAAGGACATTGCCCTTTAAAGTAAAAATTATTTGGTATCCTCATCTATGGAGTTTCTACTGGCTCACAAAAATTCTTACAATGTAGCCATATTTAAGATGTTTCTGTTGAAGGCAGAGCAGACCTCAATTTTCAGCCCTGTGCTTTAAACTGCAGTGAAGGTACATCTCCCTGTTAAACTACTAAAAAGGAACATTTTCCTACATGCAACACAGTATATTTTCCCATAATTTCACACTCAGAAGCACTTCAACTATTTTAGCTGGAATGTTCCCAAAATGTATGGCCAGCAGAAACATCTAGCATGGAAATTTTCCCCTAGACCAGGTCACATTCAAAAAAATTATGAGCAATATAAAGCAAGGTCTTGTAATAAGAACTTTCAGAGAGTTGCAGAGCCAAGAAAATTAAATATAGGTGCTGTTCACTGTTTGTGTGTTGCCTGTAGTTGCACACACCATAAATATGTTAGTAGAGGCCCAGAGCTCTGTAGTCCACCTGATCTAAAACAAAAACCTGACAAGAAATTCTAGCTTCATCCTTATTGGTCTGTGTTGACAGGTTACACATTTGACCTATTATGGACCAAATTTCGCTCTCCTTTACACCAGCACCAATCTTAAGATCTTTGCTAATTATGAGAGTTTGCTTTGTGTGAGTATAACATTTTTAGCAACAATTTCAAATTATGTGTGCTGCTACCCAGTGGATGGTTGCCAAAAAAAAATCCATTGTTGAGGAATAACACCAGTGAGTAGAGGAAATATTTGCTCATACTTCTTTTATTATTAGGCCCTAAACTGAAAAGAAGAGAAAGCAAAGTTAAGAAAATCTTCAATTAGACTTTAGCTTGCACAGTGCCCCTTCTGTTTTCTCTCACCTCACTTCAGATTGATGGCAAATAAAGAAACTCAAGATCACTTTTTCCTTTGCTTTTCAATTGGATCTGAACAGCAAAAAAAAGCCAAGTTGGCAATAAAAACCAATTTAAACTCTATTAGTGGTACACTCAAAATAGCTCCATCAAAAACCAGGAGGAGTTTGTTAACACACACACATCCTTTAGTATGTTGTTTCTAGGCTTCATTAATTGCCATCTGATGTGAAACATGAGTTTAATTGAAATTTCTCACTAATCAAGTGCATCCCTCTTATGATGGTGCACAACAGTCACATGTTCTGTGCACAGCCCTTTGTGCAAAATTCAAGTGAACACTTGAATTATTTTAAAAGCCTGTTAAACCTGATCTTTAAGTGCAGTATGTGATCATTTGCATTGCCACTCAATTTGTACACAAACAGAAATACACACATACGTTCAAGGGTGGAGATGCAAATTCAAAGCTTAACGAACCAGGGCCTGAAAATGATTCTTAACTGACTGGCCAGTACATGGATCGATAATAAGGCCCAGAAAGCCCTTCAATCCTGTATTGTCATTTCAAATCCAGGCTCTGAGTGCTTATCTAAGAGGGCTGTAATTTATTGCTTTATTAAAATTTTGTGGGAGTGATAAATCCACATTCTGAACACAGAGGTCAGGCCGTGATGCCCTGTTTGACTTCTGTTATGTTCACCGAGATGTTTTTGCTGGGTAAGGTCAGACCCTTGGTTACTCTGATGTTGCAGCTGGAGATGAACACATTCCCTTACCTCCATGTTCTCCATCCCAATGCATAGTGAGCTCTACTTCCAATGCAATATTTTTAATAGAGAAAATATTAAAAGATCCTTCCTCAAGAGCAGGACAGTTTCAATTTTTCATCCTGGACAAGAGCTGTAGTTGGCAGCAAACACTCTTTGGGTTTCCTGATGCTGGTCTGGTCCCTAGGCCCTCCAAATTACAAGACATAAAAAAATGAAAGGAGAGTAAAAGAATAGAGAGGGAGTGCTATAATATGGCATCAAATTTAAGGATCCCAGCTACTGGTTCCTGTTTAGTTTGGATTCTAAAAAGAGTTACAAGGAAATAGTTCTAGCAGTGAATATTTTAACTGTTTGTTTGTTTTGCTGAGGCAGAAGAACGAGGTCAGAGTCCTACCGTGACCACCTAGAATGGTCAAACTTGGAGAAAAACACTTCAATACCCTCAGATGTGTGTTCTGGTTTTTTACCATTAACTGTAAATGCTAAAAAACAGGTAAATTCATGTTCAGAGGGAAGACCTTCATGATATTGAGGGCAACTCCTTCAGAAAGGTGCTAAGCCAGTGTTATGCCTCATTTTCTTTGGACAGACAGGAAGGACTCTGGTGAAGCTCCATACTCCACCCTGGGATGGGTGAATGCCCTTGTCCCTGTTGATGTTTGTGGGAATGATGAACATGTGACATCCCTTTGATGTAATCTACTGTCCAGAAAACTTCTTCTTACATGAAAGTCCCCAATATTATTTTGATTTTTTTTCTGACTTATTTTGTTGGGTTTTTGTTTGGATGGGTTTCTTCCTGGTGAAGGAATGCTGTACTGTTTGCTTTCCACCTGCTAAAAGTTTCATGTATTTCCATGCTCTACTAGATAACAACCTCCTTAATGCAATCTGTAGTGCATCCTTAATACTGCTGTAAAACTGAACAGTGGGAAAATGTCAACAATCAAATTTTGCAAAGTTCGTTGTAAATAATTCATGCACATATACCTGTAATCCTTCAGTTAGAAAATTCTGCCCACAAGACACTCAGTGGTGCACTGAGAGATGTTACAAAGAGCCATGACGGGTCAAGAAGGAGCTCTTCTACCTCCAGACAAGTTACCCAACAAGTTGTCTTCCTTCCCAGGTAATAGGAATGTCAAAGAAGAATTTACTTTGGCTTCCAAAATTAAAAAGAACATTTTGAAAAACAGAAGCCTTATTTCAAAGCATTTTAATTCATTTCACTTTCATGAAGTGTATATGTTTTGCTGTGCTGTGTTCAGTCTACCAAATTCATTCTGCTCCTAGTTAGCAAAGTCATTTTCACTGTCAGGTTGCAAAATGCAAAAAGCTTTCTCTCCCTCTCACTGAAGGGTCTATCCTGCCAACACTTTTCAGTATGAATGGAGAAGGTCCTTCCTCCACAAATGAAGTTCACACATGGTTTGAGCTGGATAATTGCCAAAGTGCAAGTAAGCTTTAGCTCCTTTAGAATTGAGCAATTTGTGGAGCATATGCATGGAGATAAATGCTACCCCTGCTGCAAGAACTGCACTGCACCTGTGTGTTGTGTTGTTATGTTATTTTATATGTTATGCTATGTTATGTGAAAGGCTCATCTCCACACACGCAAAAAGGAGCACAGAAGTACAATGACACATTGAGGAACCCCAATAACCAAGAAATGAACTCCCATCAGGTTTGTCGCAGGGCTGTCATGGGAGACACATCAGCCCCACTCCCTAGGGATGAAACCCATCACAGTGAGTCAATGGAAAGACTCTCCAATTATTCCCCTTTAGATGCTGGCAGCTAACTCAGAAAACTTCCAGTGACAAGACCTAAGTACTAGTTTCTGCAATTGCTTTTCCATGAACACATGCATATGATGGTAAAATTAAACGATACCTTAGAAGTGTTTGGCTTCTAAGCATATTAAGGAATCCAACACTAGAACAGCAACTTTGTGATCTGGTACTATTGCCTTGCACATATTGCTTGAAAAACTGAGATGTGGAGAGTTTCAAGCAATAATCTGGTTCTATAATGTAAACACAGGAAAGAATAAAAACATTAACTCAAGTTTTTGCACCAGCAAACAGATTCAGTATGTATCAATGAGAAGGGCTCCTTATTCTCACTGGAAGGCGTTGCTTACTAAACAACTTGGAAAATTTGACTGCTACTGCTAACTCCTCTTCTGTACTGCCAGTGTGAATCGTTCAGGGCCAAGGTCTTTGAACACTTCTGTAAATTCTGTCGTTCACACTTTTGCTTTATAATCAGTTGGTGCAGAGCACAGTGCAAACTTCTGCAGTTGAGAGCAGCCTCTCACTAATTTGTAGGCACTAACCACCAGATTTGTGGAGACATTTAACAGCTAATGAGAGAGAAGATGTAATTCTCAAAACTTTCTTGACTCCTATCTTGCCTTCAAGTGATTGCATTGGTGTGAAGGATCACAGGTGATGGGGAGCAGGAAGTTGAAAAGTACTTAGACTCCAGAAGATGCAGTGGGTGCCTACCAATACACTGATGTGCAAGAATTATGCTCACTGTAAAGTCTCATTGATGCCAAAAGCCCCAGATAAAGCAGATGAATGTCGTGCTCCAATTCTGCATCTGGAGATCTTTAATGGTACTGGAATGACATCAGTAGTCAGCAATGTTTTTTAAAACTATCTTATTTTATTAGGGTTTTTTTTTAGATCTGCTTTTTCACGCCTGATAAGAAACTTGATTCTAAAATACCAATTAAAATGGTTTAAGGTGATGGTTAGGCAGGTTCATTTGGATCCAGACTGAGAAGCTGACATTATTATTTATTTCACAAAGGCTATTCAGTGAATTTACTAGCTTGAAATGCTATACTGAGGACAGCACAGACAGGAAATAGAAAATAGATCATTTACCCTATGAAAACTACATCTTATTTCTTAAAAGTCTTTCAGGTTTAATTAAATAAGGTATTATTGCTTGGATATAAGAAAGTTGTTTTTTAAATGTGCATTTTCTACTGAAAGTACATTTTCTAAAGGAATCAACAACAGCAAAAGTCTTGATGAAATTCTAACAAACAGTTATAAATCAGTTGCTGATGATGCATATGTCACTCTTGCTCTATTGTAATATTTCTCTCTAGGTATTCTGACTGAACAAGCCAGGAAGGTATAATCAGTTAGTATTCTTCTATTTTTTTTCACACATGATTTGAAAAAAATCAGGGCAAGGAGCAGATCTAAAAAACTCCTTGGAATTGACCCTAAATGAAAACCTGTTTAGGTGCACATGCTTTCATTGGGAGTGCATCCAAGATGTATGATAAGGTAATGATAATAATATGAATTCACTCTTTCTTAGGCAGGGAAAAAGACTCCATAGACTTTGTTACTACAGGGGCCTATCACCCCCACAAATTCTTCACTGTGAATGAAATGCTGTTTGCCTGTTTATGTGAAGAATGATGAAACTTTAAATGAATCATTGACCTTTCCTGAATGACATGTGACCTGTAAGATATCTGAGCTGTATATCAAGAGCAGTTCTTGAAAATTGCTGTCTGCTGACCGAAAATAAACAATAAGATATCAAATATGGTTTGAAAAAATTGACTTGGTTTAACGCTGCAGGGGTGGGGGGGGAACTAAATTATTTTGACTCACCAGTCAGAACACATCAATTCATCTCAAATCATTCTTCATCTAGACACTGGAAGGGTTACTTCTTGCCTTTAAAGCTGCTTATGTTTGAGCAATTGCTATTTACCAGAATGCATGCTTTATTTAAACAATAACCAGCAGTAATAAGGAGGCTGTAAAAGCTGGGACTGTTGGGATGAGATGGATTCTACAACAGAAGAGAGAACTTTTGTTCTTACAATGGGGATATCTCGTTTGGGTTTAAAGGTTAGAAAAGAAGTGCAAATCTCTGAATGAGTCATTTGGGCCTTTCTCCTTCTCAAAATTCAGTCATCAAAGGACAGTAACTGGTAAAGTCATACAAACAGAAGGTCTGAAAAGTCCAGTCTTTGTGAGAGTTTGATTTATTAGGGGCATGCACACTCCCTGCCTGACTGTGGGTAAACTTCTCTCTGTAGGAAGGCAATCTTCTTTCCATCTGGTTCTACAGGACACCAGGTATTGACCTGGGGTAGTACCCAAGCAGGCATGATTCAGCAGAGATTTGTAAAAAATGGTGGTCATGCAGATTTTTTCTCAAACCTTGGCCACACTGGGCTCTTAACTTTTTCAGATGGTGCATTAATTTGCTTTTACTCTAGGCAGTGTAACTGAGGTGAGCTAGTTTGTGTGTGCGGGCTAATCAAACAGCCATAATTCACCCCAAATTTAGATACTTCACTTAGTTAGTCTTTTTAGTCAGTGGAGAAAAGCAGACTCCTCTGACAGAGATGCAGAGCAAGAGGCAAGTTAAGTTGCATTTACTCAGCATCTGGAGATATCCCAGGAAGAGTTCTGGAATGACAACTAATTAAAGCAGGTGCCTAAAGCACCATGGAAGCAACTTCACTTCTACTCATCTAAAGGGCACAGTTTAATTGCCAAATAAACATATTTTGGTTAAATAGGTGCTAGAAATTGGACTCCTCTTGGCTGAAAACACCACCAAGAGGAAATTCCCACATTACTAAAACAGTGTTTTTCCCTAGTTAATCAGCAGCTTTTTGTTTGGCTCCTCCTGAGGTACACAAGCATAAACAAGGAATTGAGAACGGAGTAGTAAATACAAAGAACAAGAAAGGAGGGAAGAAGGGGAGCAAAAGAGACATGCCCACAAAATGCAGTTTTCCTGGGCTGCATCCAGCTGGAAAGATAAAGCAGTAAGGAAAAGGAAGCAAGCAGTGGGCTAGAGTGACCTAGGCAGATGGTTAGGTCAAAGGCCCATGGACCAAATATTGATGTCTTACTAGCTCAGACTAGCTTTGTGCTATCCCCTAGGAATGGATTTCCTGACTTTATGTAATTTCATTGCATGTGCTGGAATAAAAACACCCATGGGCCTCTTCTGCAGGGAAGTCAGCAAAAATCTGTCCACTTCCATGTGCATTTTAATACCTGTCAGCTGACTCACAACACCAAATAAAACACAAGCATTCAGAGATGACAGATGGATTTGTTGCCCTGGAGGATTTGGGATCCATAAAGCAACAAATGGATTCACTCATCTGTAGAACTTGTTTTTTCATCTGTGACAACTATAATATAGATAACATTACTCATTCAAGGTAAAATCCAAATCAACATAAGGGCCATCCACAAATCCTGGGACACAGCTTAGAGGAAGGTCTTAAAAAAGCCCTTAACATAGGGCTTAACTGTCTCTGGAGCAGCGGGTGGGGCTCGGAGCTGGACCTCAGACAACTACGTTGGATAATTTACATTAACAGCAGCATAAATTTCAGGAAAGGCGGGTCCCTTCCAGAAAGGCCTTGAGAAGATTAGCTGCTTAACCAGCGTCATCCACGGCATTTCAATAGCCTTAGAGGGATGGACTCCTCCTGTGGCCCCACATTCACGGTAGTGAACAGCACAGGAGGACCAGGCTTGCCAGGAGCAAATTTTCTGGACGCACTGGTAAAGAAGACCAAATGCAGTTGGAAAGAACAAAGTTGTTTTCAGATGAACTTGGCTAAAAATTTGCTTCACGATTGGGTTAAGGATGAAAGAAAATTTGCAGACTAGTCTTTACCTCTTGCATGTACCAAAATAAATGGTAGTGCAAAATGAAGGTGAATTCCTGCTGTTCTTACTCATATCTGCCTGGATCTTATCCCTTCAGGGATCACACTGTCTGGCCAGAGCAGGACAGCAGAGTGAATGAGGTATAATATCAAAACTATTTAACTTTAACACAGCACATTCTTCTGTAATACAACAGACACAAGGGTTCTATCACATGATGAGCAGAAAATACAGTGGTTCCTGCCCAGAAGAACATAAGCACATAGAGCTAAAAGTGATCTCTGGAGTCACCATAACCAAGCCCATGTAGACACCTGCTATATAATCTGACAAATTTCTGGAACTCACCCTTAAAACTTCTTAGGTTTTCTTGATACTTATTTGTCCAGGAAGAAACCTGTTCCAGATCCTCAATGCTCCGATGGTCTGGGGTATCATCTGCCTGAGACAGAAAACATCTTTTTCCGATGGACTTTTACTGCACCTAGATAGGACAGGATATTTAAAAGACTACTGCAACAAAAATAATAAACAGCGGCATTAATCATAATCAAAAAAGCATGTATTCATCTCTCACTAGCCATATAAAACATAGGTAAGGCCTGTCTGGTTTTATTTATGTGCTCAGAGGTTCTGGTATTAGACTGGACTATTAATGTCAAGCTCGGTGCTGGGGAGAAGGCAGAAGGGTGCTTCTGCCAGTCGGGGGGGTCAGTGGGATAGAAACAATGACCAGTAATAACCACTAATGGCTGGGCCATTAGTGCTGATGAGGTGCGAATGTCAGAGACCAGGTGCGAGTGACACGGGGAAAGGAGTGTGCACTAATTGCCCTATTCAGAAAATGTAAATGTACTGCGACAGCAGGGAAAGGCAGGCCACTGGCTTCAAAGCTCAAGGAAGGCATGGAAATGAGAGCTGGAAGAGGCTTCCTCGGTCTTGTCCAGCCTAGCTGCCTGTTGGGCGTCTGCTGGTGAAGCATCAGGAGATAGAAGCGTGGCCTTTCCCCAGGGGTCCAGCAGTCTGTTCATGTCACGTCAAGCCATGCCATGCCATGTCATGCCATTTCAAACCCTACTCTACCCATTTCCTACTTTACCACCTGTGTGTAGCTATGATGGGCTGGAGCCTGCCTCTTCCAGCCAGGACTGCCTTAACCCATCACGTGAGTACCCAGCGTTTTCACATGAGCAAGTGACACACTCCTGCTGAAATGATGGGATATGGGGCTTGGAATGACCTGCATAGATATCCCAGAAAAAGTCCCTGTCACAACTGCCTAATGCAGGAATGTCCTCAGAGACTCCTTTTCCCAAAGAACCTCCATAAGGGTTCTGAAACCGCTTCCAGTTAATGATAAATCATGTGCATGCAAAAAGCACTGTGCTAGTGAAGTACATCAGTGTGACTACTCTGACAAAGCACAGTTAGGTTCATCTCACCCAGTTTTTACTTTGTAAAGGTTGTATCTGTGGACCATGGGTGTTCATCTCTTCTCCCAAGTAGCAAATTCTAGGACAAGAGGAAATGGCCTCAAGTTGCACCAGGGGAGATTTAGATTGGTTAGGAGGGAAAAAGATTCTCCACTGAAAGGATTGTCAAGCATTGGGACAGGTTGCCCAGGGAAGTGGTGGAGTCACCATCCCTGGGAGTATTTAAAAGACGTGTAAAATGTGGCACTTGGGGACATGGTTTAGTGATGGACTTGGCAGTGCTGGGTTAGCAGTAGGACCTGATTTGATGGTCTTTTCCAGTCTAAGTGATTCTGTGATTCCTCCTGCCTGTTGCAGAGCAATATTGAGACAGGGTAAACAGCATTTGGGAGTGCAGACCCCTCCTGTGACTATACTGAGGGTTTGGCTGCCTAGGAAAGAGAAGAGTCGCAGTCAAATAGCTGGAGTTAAGTGAGGAAAAAGCCCTTCCTGAAGATTGATGTGACACAGTGTAAATGAGAAGACTAATTTTAAGTGCTCAAGTGCGCCATTTCTATCATTCTTATTAGAAAAACATCAGGCATAACTCCACAGCCACGGATGAGCTCTCTCTCACATTGATTACCTAGAGTTTCTAACTCTGGAGTGGTCCTTTGAGTTAAGAACCACTTTGTTTGGTTTTGGACTTTCTGGACTGCCCACCAATTTAACTACATTGGTCCAAATGCCCAGTTACAAATTCTTAATGGAGGGAACAGCGATATTGCTGTATCAAGCTTTTTAAATTTGCTTTAAAGGAAGAAAAGGTATTTTCTCATTAATGTAGAGAGACAGTTGGGGGGCAAATTCTCAATGACAAACCTCTTTTTTGTACTCTGAATTTGAAGCTGTAATCTTGCATTATGCACATGCTGAGCTACCATCCAGAATTGGATCTTGTCCATTTTCATATGACTGTGATGGTAGATTTTGGCATGCATATGGGAACAGGGAACTTTAAAAGCCATCTACTGGCCCCTGTGTAGGAAAGCTGTGTAAATTTTGGGAAAGATGGATTTATGTGGCTATTCTCATGTGGCCACAAAGTATTTCAACTATATGCCCTACACTAAGTTATCCTTATTACTTGGTGTTAGACCTTGAGAAGTCACTGGCCACTGGGACTCACCTAAGGCAGCTGTGGTAAGAAATGTGTGAACTTGTACTGCTTGAACATAGGGACTGAGTCCCATCCTTACAGCTATTTCATGGCTCCTTAATCTTTGGCCATTAGATGGGAGCCCCCAGGGTGTGCAGAGTGCAGTCAGATTTTCTTCTGCCCTTGTTAGAGCACATGGTTAGCTTGTCAAATGGCTCCCCATTGTCTTCTCATGGCCTCAGAAGCCTCTCCTTTCCCTCACCTCTGCTATCATATATAGTGTGGCAGAGTCCTGGCTCTGCTCCCTGATCTTCACTCTTCCTTCCAAGATGGATTTTATTGAAAGAACAGAATGCTCCTCCATATCAACCCTGTCTTGTGCATTATTTGCATAACACACTGCACCCACAGTCGTATGCATCCATATTCACATGCTATGAATATACAGCAAAATTATAAGTACAGTATTACTCATATCAGTTCTGTGGGGCCAGTGAGTAATGACACGCACACACATCCCCAGAGGCAGCAGTTCCACGTGGTGATATTTCAGCCACAGCTGTATATCTTCAGACAGCTGTTTTCAAAGACTAACAAAGGATTTCAGAGTCCAGCAGGAGGTGTGGATATTTGCTTGTTGCTTGAAATAATCATTGTAAATTAATTAGTTGTCACTGAAATTCTAATCTGCTTGTTGAAAATTAACAGGAATAGTTCCAGTCTGGGGAAACACAACAAATATCAGAATTTAGCTGAAAAGAAGTTCTGACTTTCTCTCCTAAAGCACAGCATGCAAAAGTACCAGTTTACAGCAGAAGGGTTTCTGTCCTATGGCATTGTTGTGATATAACACACACACACATACATAAAAAGAAATTACTGATAATTAGAAGGCCAAAATGCATTTCTGGTTTTAATCTCCTAAGTCTGATACCTCTGTTATTTATTACTGAAACACATCTGATATACTAAAGGAAAATAAGACTTGTCAAAACCTGCCTTTGCATCTCCTGAGGTATTCTGCATGCTTATTTACTTTTGCTTTTCATTCTGAAGCATCAGTCTTATATTCTTAAATTTCTTCCAGATAACTCTGAAAACCATATGAAGAGCTCAGAAAAAGGTTCCAAGGTAAGAAGAATTTGTCACTTGTAGGAGAATACCTACAGCTTGCTATAATCAAATGCTTAAAAAAAGGAACACTTACAGAAGCAGGAAAGAAAAGGAGATAGTAGGGGAGAAAAGGGTAAACTGCATTGCTTAGTCTTTACAGTGCAAGCCATATAAGGGTGAGAAGAAAGATAACTGATGGGTAGTATTTTAAGGCATATTAACCCAATTACTAGTATATTTTTACAATCGTAGCTCCAACATTTATCACACTGCATTTATTAGACCTCTGAGCTAGGTTATGTCAAATGAAATGCTGTGAAACTACAACATTTCATTAAATTGCTGCCGGAGCAGGGTATTCAATCCTGATACTCTAAAACCACATGATTTTATCAAAATCTTCGGAAATTGAAGCAATCACTAAAAGGTGTCGGGAAATTAAAATGTTCTGTCTCAGTGAAAGAGATACACTCCTTGTAACATATATCAGAGGGGGTTTTTTTAAGACACATTACTATGCAGAGAAAAGGCATCAAATACAGGAGACATAGTAGATTCTAGAAAAGTCTAGCTGCTGCAATTTTTCATACTTAAAAATAGCCTGTAAGGGCAAAAGAGCCAAGTTTCTTTCATAATTTGTTTTGGGGGTATATTTTTCCCTATTTAGTACTTGATGCTGTGATTGATCTGGTGTCTACAAAAAGGAAAATCATGCAGGATTTATAGACAAGGTTGCAAAAGGAAAATGAATGTTTTCAAACCTAGTTTCTCTAAAGTCTGACACATTTTATGTGCCTTTTACTATATTTAATTGTGACATCTGTTCCTGCAAACCAGCATTCTGGGGGATCAAAAAACAATTGAAATGGTGCTGAGAGTATGAAAAGTAAGAGATGACATAGTTTGAATACTTTGTTATGGAGGCTTTAGCTTGAAATTCTATACTTAGCTTAAAATCCTATGTTTTCTTTTACCAGAATGCCCTGAGTACATAGCATCCATAGCTGAAGGATCACAAAGATACTGGCAAACGGGAATCTATGTGATTCTATATTACCTTACACATTGCTATTGAGCAGTGCAAAATTAGTTCAAAGAAAAATGAAGGCATTTGAGAATAGAAATATTTTATAACCACACTATAGTTGCTCTATGCTGCAAGGAAATAATACTGGTGTTCAGTGCTATTTTATACATCTCAGGGAATCCCATTTTGCCTCCAGACCTGGTTCCAGGAAGCAGTGGGTGTAGTGGAAATGTAGGTGGAAGGAAATGAAAGAAGGAACTGTGCCTCCTAGCTTTTATTCTTGCACCCTCCTTTATCATACATTGTCCCTGCCAAGAGCCACCTACAGTGCTGGGAACATTAAATTGGGGGTGATGTGCTGAGTGTGCAGAGCCAGGGTGATATTTTGGGTATGCAGATTCAGGGTGATATCTGGTGAAGTAGTTGGTGAAGGACCATGATGTCCACAGTTCTCTGCAGATCATCAGGGGTGTTTTAGGAAATTATACAGGGTTGCAGACACAGATGGAATCAATGACAAAAAGAAGACCAGTGATAAGATTTCTGCCATAACTTTTGGAAATGCTACTCAGACCACCAATAACTCAAGTGATTTCATTTACCTGTGAGACAAAATCAAGATTCTTGAGCAGCTCAGAAATAAGGCCCCACTATTCTGCTAACGGTTTGTTGCCCCAGAAAAACTCCATCCCTCACTGCTTTTTCAATGCTTCTCTTCTCTGTGCCTTCTTTGCTGCCTTTTACAAGTGCATCACTGTCCAGGAACCAACCTGTGGGGTCTCCTTCAATCCTCTAAAGGATATGTTCGTGCCTTAAGATTTCCAGTGATGATTACCAAACTTTAGAAATAGCAAAAGTATTTCATTATTATTTTTTTAACTGAGTTTCCAAGATAAAAAGTACAGAAATGTCACTATTATTGGGTAAAGGTTTATGAGATCTAGTAGTGGCTTCCAGGCTTGTGTACTAAATTTGATCTGAATTGTATTTGCACCAGAGGTTTTACAAGAACCATTTATTTTAAAGTGATGTCCAGGCAGGGCTACCTTTGCCATTACAGCAAAGACCACAATATTCTACAATTCTGAAAGCTTGGAGAAGATTTACATTTTCACTGGACAAACAAGCCACTGAGCCAAAGAAAAAGGAAGTGGATTTTTTCAAAATTGTTCCCTCAGTTTTGTCTATTGTTCCACATTTTGGCTTGCCATCCCGTTTGGAGGTGTTCACATCACACACCAGGTAAAAAACTACAGCAAACTATTGAATTTATTGCTATTAGGGACATGTTCCCTGCTATTCCTGTATTTTAAACAGAGGTCAGCTAGCTCACAGTAATTATCAAATTATTGATTTACTTGGCTAAAGCTGTTTTTACAATTGCTTTAGAGGTTTAACAGTGTTGTATTTCTTCCACATCTGTACTTGACGTTATCCCCTACTGCACTGAATGAAGTCACACTGTGAAAATAACAGTAGTGTCAAGACTGAGGCAAACCAAAATTAACATTGTGCAAGTAAAGACAAATAATGCTGAGGTGGTAATCCCCTGTGGTCTAGTCTTTTTCACAAAATTCATTAAAAGGTGGCTGACAAAGTTAGCCTTTTAGCATCCTTCCAAATGCTGTATTAAGTGCTGTTGGTAAAGTGAGATCAGGTAACCAGTCCCCAGGTGCTGGCTGAGCAAAGCACTGCTGTGCTGGACTTTACCCTCTTTAATGAACTGGCACTGTGCAACTAACACAGTGGAAAATCTAAAGCAATTTGCTGGAAAACACCTGTAGGAAGTGCTACCTATAGCACAGAAAAAGGTTTGTGAGATCAGAGGACAGAGTGTTGCCTGGGGAGTTACAAATTCCTAATTTCTAAACCCGGCTCTGCTTGTACTGGCCAAATCCCTTGAACAAGTCTCAGGCTGACTTGTGCCTGCAGTAGCACTTCATGTTAATTAGGGCTCTGAGACAGAAGCACTAAGGATTGGAACACAATCTTCCTGTGACAGGGAGCACAAGTAGCAGGAAGCAAAACAAAATCCAGCCAAAATCAAACACTGTGCACAAAACCAGGCAACAAAAAGATCAGAAAAAAAGAAAACCCAAAGAGTGAATCAGCTCTTCTGTGCTAAAGATTTTTGAATGAAGTGTGTTAGGAGTGGTGAGGACACGGTGAATCCAGCAGGGAATGAGTCACAGGTAACACAGGTGAGACTTCTGTCATCACATTTCTTCCCTTGCACACTCGCGTATCCTCCCAGTACTGCTCAAGGTGCAGAGAGCTGCTCAATCCTACAAGCTGTAGGGTGGATTTTTCTGGGGACAGTATAATTTCTCAGTTAAATAAAAATGGGAGATTTTCAGAAACATTATTTTGTACCTCTTTTAATTATTTTTCCCTCAAGATT